>NC_079519.1:30845872-30910472 GCF_000801105.2 Raphanus sativus | reverse complement strand
CAATCTCACGTACTCAATACGTTTGAATTTATAACCGCTTTATAAAGATTACACGTTTTATAAACTCTTATAAATATTACTAGATTTATAAACCCTTATAAATCAGATAATTACCTTTCTTTCACAACTTAATCAATCGTAGTTGGATAGAGGCTTGCTTGAGCAATCTCCTAAGACAGAATTTCGCCCCTACAATGGTGTATGTAGTTTGTGGACGTCTATCTAGAGGATACAACTATCGATCTCCGTACAACACACCGTACGGAGACCCTAGCAAACTATACTCTGTTTTTCCTTCAGAAATTTATTGTGGGAAGAAGAAGAATGAATCAGAATAATCTCATCCCCTTCCTCGTACACTTGATGGCCTTATATATTGAATCAAGCGGTGCTTTTAATCAACGCATATGTTGAGTTAAAAGATGCCTTTAATCGACACGTACAATAACCGTCTATGTCCGAAGCGGTGCTTCTTATTTTAACCGCTTCTTATTTTATATTAAAGTCCAACAATACCCCACATTTTCTATTCAAACTCAACAATACCCCACATTTGAATAGAAAATAAGTTCAAATAATTCTGAGAAAGTAGAATCGATATGCATCGGAAAAGGTGTCTTTTGGACTTGAACCTTTCCTAGTAACAACTTATCGGATTTACTTGTAGGTAATGAACTATAGTCTTGAATTATCCACATTTTATAGTAAACCAAAACAATAAGAGAAACACATATTTTTCCATCTCATTTCTAGTTTATACGGTTGTGTTCATTTTGGTCCTGAACATATCCTAGCTTCATGAGAGCTCTAGAGAATTTAGCCATATCAATTCTCATAGGTGCGACCCGACACCACTCTCATATAGGTAACATTAATTAAAGATACTCCATTCTATCTCTCTTTTATAAAAGATATTAACATTATTAAGAATAAATTTATTCAACCCTTAATCATCAATGGATACACATTGTTATTTCATAGGAATGAGAAATGTGTAAAATACAGTCTTGAGTCTTCCTCAACTAGTTTGCCTATTGAACCTAGACCATGGGATCTCCAATGTTGCTAGGTTAGGTTTCCATCAAGTGATGACTCATTGTGTTGGCTTGAGACCCATTCCCCTCGAAGTGAATACGACTTGCTCTTTAGGTAGGCCTTTAGTCAAAGGATCAGCCAAATTTTCCTTTGATCTAATATAATCCAATGCTATCACCCCATTGGAAAGTAACTGTCGTATTGAAGCATGTCTACGTCTTATATGTCTTGACTTGCCATTGTAAATTTTATTTTTCCCTCTATTTAAAGCAGCCATACTGTCACAATGAATGCATAGTGCAGTTACGGGTTTTGGCCATAGAGGAATATCTTCAATAAAATTTCTAAGCCATTCAGCTTCTTCCGCAGCTTTATCTAGTGCGATAAATTCGGATTCCATTGTAGAACGTGCAATACACGTTTGTTTAGATGATTTCCAAGACACAGCACCACCACCAATTGTAAACACATAACCACTTGTAGATTTACTGTCTGTGCTGCCTGAAATCCAATTTGCATCACTATATCCTTCTAAAACAGGAGGAAATTTCGTGAAGTACAAACCATAATTGATTGTATGCTTTAAATATCTTAATACTCTAACTAAAGCATTCCAATGTTCTCTATTTGGATTACTCGAATATCGACTTAATCGACTCAATGAGTAAGCCAAATCTGGTCTCGTACAATTCATAATGTACATGAGACTCCCGACTATTTGTGTGTACTCTAATTGAGAGACACTTTCACCTTCATTCTTTGAAAGTTTGCATGTTGGATCAAAGGGAGTAACAACTGGCTTATCATCAAAATGACCAAATCTCTTTAGAACTTTCTCCACATAATGAGATTGAGTAAGTGAATAACCATCTGTCTCACGTTTAACTCTAATTCCAAGAATTAGGTCAGCCAATCCCATATCTTTCATTTCGAAATTGTTACTCAACATCTTCTTTGTGGCATTGATAATATCTGTACTTGTACCCATTATCAACATATCATCCACATATAAACATACAATGATCGTATCATTTTTAGTTTTCTTAATGTAAACACACTTGTCACATTCATTTATAGAAAATCCATACGATTTCATTGTATTATCAAACTTCTCATGCCACTGTTTTGGCGCTTGCTTAAGTCCATATAAGGATTTCTTAAGCTTACATACTTTCTTTTCTTTCCCTTTGACTATAAAGCCTTCAGGTTGTTCCATATATATCTCTTCATCTAATTCACCATTTAGGAATGCCGTTTTAACATCCATTTGATGAATTTCTAGATTGTATATGGCTGATATTGCTATTAGCAATCTTATCGAAGTAATTCTTGTGACTGGAGAATATGTATCAAAGAAGTCGAGACCTTCTTTTTGGCGAAATCCTTTTGCCACTAATCTCGCTTTATATTTCTCAATGGTTCCATCTGGTCTTAGCTTCTTTGTAAATATCCATTTATGTCCAATTAGTTTATTACCAGGAGGTAAATCAACCAATTCCCATGTATGGTTACTCAAAATGGATTCCACTTCACTTTGAATTGCTTCTTTCCAATAAGGAGCTTCTGGAGATTCCATTGCAGCCTTATATGTTTGTGGTTCATATTCACTTAGGTATGTAATAAAATCACTACCAAAATCTTTAGAAGCTCTTGCTCTTTTACTTCTTCTCGGTTCACTTTCTTCTTCTTGAACCTTTGAGGTACTTGTGTTATCCTCTCGAACTCTTTTAACACTTATAGTTCTTGGCTCTTTGTATGGAAAAACATCTTCAAAGAACTCAGCCTCATTTGATTCAATAATTGTCTTTTCCTTGACCTCAGCATTTTCAGATTTATGAACCAAAAATCTGTATGCAGCACTGTTTTCTGCAGGACCAATATAAACGCAGTCAACCGTTTTTGGTCCTATAGTAGTTCTCTTTGGTAAAGGTACTTGAACCTTAGCGAGACAACCCCACACTTTCACATTTTTATATGAGGGAATCTTATTTTTCCACATTTCATATGGGGTTTTATCACTCTTTTTAGGAGGGATTTTATTTAATACTGAATTTGCTGTAAGAATAGCTTCAGCCCATAAGCTCGGTGGTGCACCCGAATTGTTTAACATGGAATTCATCATCTCCTTAAGAGTTCTATTTTTTCTTTCGGCAACTCCGTTTTGCATTGGAGTATAAGGTGCCGTTGTTTGATGAATAATTCCATGAGTAGAACAAAAATCTGAGAATTCTTTTGATTTGTATTCTCCACCACGATCTGATCGTAGAATCTTTATTTTCTTATCTAATTGATTTTCAACTTCTGCTTTGAATTTCTTAAACATATTCAAAGCCTCGTCTTTAGTCTCAATCAAATAAATTTGGCAAAACTTACTGTAATCATCAATAAAAGAAATATAATAATTATTTCTTCCACGACTTGGAATTGATTGAAAATCACACAAGTCACTATGTATCAAACCAAGTAATACGTTTGACTTTTCTACAGATTTGTAAGAGTGCCGTGAATATTTTGATTCCACACATACTTCACATTTGCTTCTTTTATTATTATTAAGATTTTGCTTTGGCAACAATCCTAAACTCATCATTCTATATAGAGAACGATAATTAACATGGCCCATTCTTGAATGCCATAAATCATTTGAGTCAAGCAAATAAACAGAAGCAGAGCTTTTGCCTGCGTTTTTATTAACGACAGTTACAACATTCAGTTTGAAAAGACCATCACTAAGATAACCTTTTCCTACATACATCCCACCTTTAGTGAGTACAACCTTATCAGATTCAAATACAATTTTAAACCCTTTGTTGCTAAGAAGAGAACCTGAAATTAGATTTTTCCTAATCTCAGGGACATGAAGCACGTTTGTTAGTGCTAGCTCCTTTCCAGATGTAAGTTTCAGGATCACTTTGCCTTTCCCTTCAATGGTAGCAGTGCTTGCATTTCCCATATAGAGCTTTTCACCACTTGAGCCTTGTTCATACGTAACGAACATACTCACATCAGAACACACGTGCTTTGTAGCACCAGTGTCTATCCACCAATCATTGGAGTTTGTCATCATGTTTGTTTCTGAAACAACAGCAACAAAATGATTCTCGGCAAGATTTGCGTTATTGACGTCTCCAACGTTTGGTCCGTCCTTTCTGTGTCGGCAGTCTTTGGCTCTATGTCCAGACTTTCCACATACCCAACAAGCACTTTGTGACTTCTTCTTGAAGTTAGCGCCCTTTGGAAAGGTGAATGGCTTCTTCACCTTCTTGTTGTTCTTAAAGCCCTTGAACTTGGAGTTGTTTCCCTCAACAACATTGGCTTTTGCTTCCATAGAAGAATATTCAGAATTCTCATTCTTACGGTTTTCTTCTTCTACGCGGAGCTTGAGAATTAGTTGTTCAAGACTCATGTCTTCATGTATGTGCTTCAGATATATCTTGAAATCCCTCCAGGTTGAAGGCAATTTCTCAATAATAGAAGCAACCAGAAACGCTTCATTAAGCCCCAGACTTTCATCTCTCAGTTCATGAGCAACAACTTGAATCTCTTCCACTTGTTTCACCACAGAAACAGTGTCACTCATCTTAAAGTTTAAGAACTTTCCCACGATAAACTTCTTAGCGCTTGCAACTTCAGACTTGTACTTCTTCTCTAATGATTCCCACAACTGTTTTGGAGTTTGGAAAATATGATAAACATCGTAGAGAGAATCATCCAAGGCGTTAAGAATATAATTCTTGCACAAAAACTCATTTTGTGTCCATGCCTCTGAAGCTTTAATAACTTCATCAGGAATATCACCTTCTACAGGTAACTCTGGTCCTTCAGAAGTCAAGCACTGTGCCAGATTCAGTGTCGTGAGATAAAACAACATCTTTTGTTGCCATCTTTTGAAATCCACTCCTCGGAAGACAAAAGGCTTCTCTATGTGACTTTTCACAACCGCAGTTGATTGATCCATCTTGCTTCCTTTGAAAAGAACAGAGAAGAAAAAGGAAAATTCTGTCTTAGATTGTTAATACAAAGTACAGATGCAAATCAATCTCACGTACTCAATACGTTTGAATTTATAACCCTTTATAAAGATTACAGAGGTTTTATAAACTCTTATAACTATTACTAGATTTATAAACCCTTATAAATCAGATAACTACCTTTCTTTCACAACTTAATCAATCGTAGTTGGATAGAGGCTTGCTTGAGCAATCTCCTAAGACAGAATTTCGCCCCTACAATGGTGTATGTAGTTCGTAGACGTCTATCTAGAGGATACAACTATCGATCTCCGTACAACACACCGTACGGAGACCCTAGCAAACTATACTCTGTTTTTCTTCAGAAAGTTATTGTGGGGAAGAAGAAGAATGAATCAGAATAATCTCATACCCTTCCTCGTACACTTGATGGCCTAATATATAGAATCAAGCGGTGCTTTTAATCAACGCATATGTTGAGTTAAAAGATGCCTTTAATCGACACGTACAATAACCGTCTATGTCCGAAGCGGTGCTTCTTATTTTAACCGCTTCTTATTTTATATTAAAGTCCAACATATATATCACCAACACCTACTTGGCTACTTCGGCATTCCTGCTATGCAACTCAAAATTCGATTTCTTTTTTTTGCTAAACTTTTTTCTTTTGCTAAACAATTTTTTTCACCTCCCTTTTAGCCCAAAAATGCTTGGTCTTTTGTTCAAGTAAGAAATAAGCAACATACTATATCAACATTACAACATACATACCTTTTAGGATGTATTCCATCACATAGAACTTTTGTACGAGGAGTCTAACGATAGCCGATAGGTATAATGACGCATCAAAACTTCACAATGACAATCTCTTAGCAAATATTGATTTGCTTTCTAGAAATCTAGTGGATAATACTTTAATCTATGTCGACATCTATAATCCTCTATCTTGAGATCATTTTAAACCCTATAATAACTATACGGTAATTATTATTATTATTTTTGGTTCTACAACTGCAGATTTCAAAGCAATTAACGTTATAAGAATGCATGTGGGCATTGTGGATGCTACAAGATTTCAAGTGGTTGGTGTAGGATTTTATGGAACCGGACGGACTATTAAAAGTGGCTGTGCTTTGCAACAAATTAAATTCACACCCGTACCTTACTCAAGATCTGACTGTGTCTTGGGATAGCTACCGTCCAACTGAATAGACAATCTATTCATACTCGCAAAAGTTTTAGACAAATATCTCAACAAATGCTTTTGATCGATGACTCGCTTGTACTTTTTTTAACTTGAAATAAACTTCAGTTTGGCACAAAACAGCATACGAACTTATTTGGATTTAATTCAAATAAGTTTCTACTGTTCATTTCATATTTGTATATTTCACTGTCATTCGTTTTATGTTTTCTTGCCAAGACCTGACTCGCCTGAGCTGTCTTTTACCAAAACTTCTTATTCTTGGCTATCTTCGCAGTACACTGTCATTCGTTTTATGTTTTCTTGCCAAACTTCATTTTAGTTCCACCTTTTTCAGGCTTTGATAAGGTTTGATGTTCATATCTATATAAAGTAACTCAAGTAGAGATATACTCTTTTCATATTCTACAATGATAAATACCCAATTGTGAGGAAAAAAACACTTCCAGAAACAAACATTAACGAAATATAATGATTAAAGTAAGGAAACTTGCATATGCGACAATCCTCACATGAACCAATTCCATGTGCCCGTTTCTTTTCACAAGCTTAATAACAAAATAATCCGAAAGATGTAATTAACAGAAACAGAAAAAAGCTCTAATAACTGTACACAAACGTGTTCGACAGAAACAGAAGAAATACTAAATGGTGGTCGACAGAGATTTGCCAAATGGTGACAATTTGGAGTGCATTGATTACGATTTCTACAAATATATAAAAGTCACCAAGATGTTGAAATAACTTCTTTTTTTTGGACAAAGTTGAAATGACTTTCATTAATAATAATGAAAATTGGAATAGGAATAGCATACAGTATTAGTAAAATACTAAGAGCACCATCAACGCAGGGAGCTTAAGAGTGGCTTAATGTTTTTTAAGATTAAAAAAATAGAAAATGATGGAATTAGAGTAAACACGACGCTTAATTAAGCAGCGGAAGCTGCGTGGTTTGTGGACACGTGTTGGACGGTGGGCTCTCTGCGACTATTTCTCTCTCTCACGAACCGTCGAACTCTTTGTGTTTTATTCTCGACGACTTCGTCTCTACCTCCTCTTCTCTCTCGCGAAATCGACGGCTCTGTGATCTCCTCGACGCCTCCGTGATCTCTCCTTGTATTTACCGGAAGATCTCCTCGTCTCTCTTGCTCAGCTCGACGCCTCCGTGATCTCTCGAGCTCCTTGTGTTTCAATTTTTACGTCTTTCCTTCCAATGTCTCCAAGAGTAAGCTACTTCGCATCATCCGATCTCGAATTTATGTGTTTAATTGATTGATCGATTTTGGTTTTGGGGGAACAGATACATTAATGGAGACTTTGTGAAGAACGCTTGAAAAATGGGGGAAGATGCATTGGAGGACAATTATCAAGAGATGGCTTATTTCAAATTTTTATACACTTTTATTAATATAAAAATGAATAAGCTCTCTACAGAGTGGTTATGGTTAAGGATGCTATAAGAACGTCGAGCCCGAAAACCCATTTTGTGGCTCCCAAAAACAATGGGAAAATAAACTATTGCGATTTGGCATATTATTAGACCTCTGCACTGTTTACTATAAAGTTTTTGCCTTTTTCTATAACTGAAAAGAAGATATGTCATGTAGTAATATGGGAGTATTATGTAATATATGCACATTTCTCAATTTGTTACAGATTCAGCTAATTGGACTGCGTTTTATTTCAACTTTCTCCTATGATCCATAAGTCCATTTATTTAAATTTAATATTCCCTCTGTTTCATTATAAGTGTCGTTTTAGATTTGTGCATACGGATTAAGAAATCATTTAATTTTGCATATTTTCAATATAAAAACATCATTACCGATACAATTCAACCAATAGAAAAATAGAATGGAGAATAAAGTTAATAAATTTTGCATTGAAACTCTAAAACGACACTTATTTTACAACGAAAAAATTTTCTAAAACGACATAAAGGAGGGAGTAGTACTTTTAAGAACTTCGTTTACTGAAAGCTGTAAACAATAAATTCGACACAAGAAATTAAAAATAAAAAAGGATATAAACATTACTCCCTCCGTTCCCGAAAGTAAGATTTTCTAGAGTTTTTACGTTTATTAAGAATTTTAATAAATATTTTTATTTTAGTTTACTATTTATTTTTCTATGCACTTTCCAACAACTATCCACCAATCAAATTTAATCAATTCAAATATTCATAATTAATGTTTCTCAAAAGTATACAAAAGTACCTTAAAAATATAGAAAATCTATCTTTGTGGAACAAGAATAAAATGTAGAAAATCTTACTTTCGGGAACGGAGGGAGTACATTGAATTGAATTGAATTGAATTTAATTTAATTTAATTTACAGAGGTGGTGGTGGTGGGGAGTGAGAGAGTGGAAAATTCAAAACGCAGCTCTCTCTCTCTCTCTCCTGACTCTTCTTCACCTCTCTCGTCACATCAATCCACACTGTATAGTAGTATCTGTTTTCTTCTTCTTCCTCAAGTTCTCTGCTCTGCTTCTTCACTTTTCCATTGGTCCCAAATCCCAAATCATTAAAACTTACTTCCTCTTCTCTCATTTTTAACCTTTAACTTATCTGACCCCATCTCTCAAAAAAAAATCTCTCCTTTCTCTTTCTTCTGACTCATCCTCTTTGGTCTCTTAAAACTTTCCTCGATTTCAATTCTCAATTGCTTTGGTTCAAGTGAATGAAATTGCCGGTACCTCCCCCCCTGTTAATGTGTCCATAACCTCGAATTCGATTGATTCCCTTCATCAAGATCCCAATTTTGGAATGAGCCCGTGAGTGAAAGTTGAGGTCTTTGGCATCTCAAGTTAACCCATTAGGTAAAAGTGGTTCACTTTCTGATCTGATTTGATTCCTTGTAAAAAAGTTCTCAAAGTCTTTTGTTTTGTATCTATCTTATTCGACTTGTCTTGTCTTCACAGCTCTGTTCTGTATTATCCTGTGGCGTCCACTTTTAGATTAAAAACTGTCTTAATCTCTCCCCATTTACTTCAGATTAATAGTTTTGTCAATTATTGATTGTTTTTTATACACGATCTTTAGCCGTTTTTTTTTTTGGTTGTCTGCTACTACAGTTTCTCAAATCAAGATCCCATTTTTCTGCATTCCAGGGAAAATATAATTCAGTAGATGGAAGAATAATAATTAAACAAAAAAAAAAATGGAAGTTGTTGAGAGGAAACGATCTAGAGGAGGGTTCTTGAATCTATTTGATTGGCCTGGAAAGTCCCGCAAGAAGCTCTTCTCTTCTGCCAGCTCACAACTCTCAGGTTTGTCTTACATTATAGTATGGTCACAACTAGTTAGTTCTTGTGATACTCTCATATGTAGATGTCTTAGCTGTAAGAGAAATGTACTTCTCTTTAGAAGGATTTAAAAATGGTTTAAGACATTGTTTTTTTTGTAGCAGAAGAATCAAAGCAGACAAAACAGAATGCTCAAAACCTCTCCAGTCCTTCTCTCGTGAGTTTTCTCAATAACTATTCAAGTGGCCTTCGTCTTTTTCTCTCATTTATGTTTCGTTTTAGTCTAGTTTGATGACAAGAATCAACTTTTGTTTCAGAATGAGGTTGATGAGGTTAGCAAGAACTTGAGAAGTGAGTCAAGCTGTTGTGGATCTTCTGTTACTAGCGATGAGGAAGGGACAGGAACGAGAGCCCCGAGCGTGGTTGCAAGGCTCATGGGTCTAGAGTCTCTACCTGTACCAAACGTTCAGGAGCCTCGGTTTAACCCCGATCTTGATCCATTCTTCCTCAGACCTTCACGCAACACAACAAGCAGCAAATGGAATGCTGCATATGAGAATCTCCGTAGTGACTATGACCGAGTATCCTCGGAACATTTGGATTCAAGAACGAGTGATGGCCGCAGCAACAGACCCATTGAGAGGTTTCAGACTGAAACATTCCCTCCCAGGTCGGCCAAACCGATCTGCGTTACCAACAACAGGCTCTTGTCTCCCATCAGGAGCCCTGGGTTCGTCCCATCCAGGAACCCTGTTTATGTAATGGAAGCAGCTTCGAGAATGATTGAACCAAGTCCTCCTAGGATGGTTGCTGCTAGAACGCGCTTTTCGCCGTCATCCAACTCTCCTTCATCGGTTCCTATGAGGATTCAAGATTTAAGAGAGAAACTAGAAGCTGCACAGAAGGTTTCAAGCCGCCAAGTCAGTGAAATGCACAACGATAAGAAGAGAGCATTAGCATCAGTCTCAAAACCATCAACTAGTAATAGTAAGTTCACAGGGAAAAACAGTTCTTCTGATGGTTTGAAGAGAAAAGCAAAGCCACCTTATGTATCTGCACAAGCAAAGACCAGCACAACGCCCTTAAGCGTCCTCAGCAGAAGCCAAAAGGAGAAAGCAGAAGCTAAGAATGGTCTCAGAGGAGGAGCTCACATTAACACAGGAAAGAGTGTGCTTAAGCAGAATCACCAGAAACAGAACTGCAGAGACAACAACCAACGCTCAGTGACCTCTGCTTCAAACCAAAAAAGCAGCAATGTAGTTAACAAAGCTGTGAACAAGGTTCCGGTGTCAAAGCAGCAGGGTGAGGCATTAGCGGGAAAGAACACTTACTTATCTTTGTCCCGCAAAAAGACTCTTCCCAGGAGCAAAAAACCTCCAAATGGGAGGATGCAAGGAACTGGAATCAAAAGGAATGAAAACGTGATAAAATGTAACGTCACCATTGATAATAACACAGGCAAAGATGATCGGAAAAAGGAAATGGATGTGATCTCATTCACGTTCTCATCCCCCATCAAAGGCTTATCATCTGATTCTCTATCTTCCACTCAAGGAAACACAGACCGAGACACAGACTCTGCAGTTAGTTTCGATATGTTTGGTGGAGATTCTTTAAATGTTCTGTTAGAGAAAAAGCTCAGAGAGCTGACTTCTAAGCTTGAGTCTTCTAGCTGTAGCCTGACCCAAGAAGAGTCTTCACGCTCCAGTGCAAACGATGGGGTGAAAGGGAAGTCGACACAAAACGGTCTGGATACGGTTTTATCAGAGAGTGAATCTGTTTCTGACTGCACTTCAGTCTATGACAAACAAAAGTTTCAGGTTGGTTCTAAGAGACTAAATATCCAATCTATTTAGCATTATAAAGTTTAAATGTCTTGCCATTGTTTGGTCTCTTTACATTACTCAAGGCTTTCTAACTAGTAATGTTGTGTCTTCTGGAAAAAAGATGATACAAGCAGAAGAGCAGGAAGTTAGCAGCATTAGCACTGTGACAGAAGCTGATGATCTCAGAAGCTTCTGCAACAAGGGCTTCTCAGATTGCAGACAGACCACAGAACATGGTTCGTTTTCTTTTACTTCACAAGACAAGAGACAAGTCTTAGTTATTCTTATTCCCACCGAAGAACACCTGCAAAACTTGTTTGCATTGAATAGGATTTAGGCAGTAGGTAGAACTTGTGGATTAAAAGGAAGCTTGATTGCAGCTAATTTTACCTTGTTAAAAACGCTTTACAGAGATTAAACAGTCCTCACCAGATCAAGAATTCACATGGGTTTCATCAGCACAAGAAGAGTCTGAACTCTCAGAGTCTGTAATAACACTGGCTTATTCAGAAGACGAAGAAAGGCTAGACTGGGAGCTTGAGTACATATCTGAGATCCTCGGTTCTGACCAACTGATGGTGAAAGAGTTTGCTTTGGGGATGGCTGCTGATATATTACCTGCGAGCCTCTTTGATGAAATGGAAGGCCCTGGAGAAGCAACAGCAGCCAAGCTTAGAAGAAAAACTGTATTTGATTTTGTCAATAACTCCTTAGCACTTAAATGCGAGCAGATGGTTAGGGGTACCTGCAGAGGGATATTCGGGAAAGAGGGGATTCTGTTTGAACATAGAGTTTGGTTAGCTGAAGAACTGAACAGAGAGGTTCAGGGGTTGAAGAAGATGAGGGAGATGATGATGGACGAGCTTGTTGACAAAGAGATGAGCAGTTTGGAAGGGAATTGGCTTGATTTCGAGAGGGAGAGTTATGAAGAAGGCATTGACATTGAGGGAGAGATAGTCTCTACGTTGGTTGATGATTTAGTTAATGATCTTGTCTGTGTGTTCAAAGAACAACAAGGGCATGGGTTAGTGTCTGCTTTTGTCAGAGTTTGATCTTCTCTCAGCGTTGTAGAAGCTCCTGGTCATATCCTCTGAGCATTCCTTATATATTTTTCAACGGTTCTTTTGATTTGTTATGTATTGTCTTACATGGGTAAATCCCTTTAAAGATCGAATGAAGTGCAAATAAACTATCAAAATGATTAAGAAAAATGTTTAACAACTTTACTTTTAAGTTTAGAGGATTTAGAATAGAAGAGTCTTTTGACATAAGAAAGCAAATAGTTTCAAGTCAACAACTGAATCTAAATCATTACAAGCCTGTGTCTGAAGCATCATCGATTCATCGTACTCTAAGCCTAGATAGTTAGCTGACTAGAGAGTACAAAGTACAAACCCAATATCTCAAGGATAAGATTACACACTACTAGTACTACACACACATTTTTCTACATGAGAGACTTGATATCATCATCTGAGTTAACTGAATCATCTTCCAGCTCCTGCTGCTTTGAGGAAATTGTCAAAGGGACTAGCTGGAGGCAGACTCATCATGGACCACGTATCCTGAAACACACCACATTCTCTCCCATAGATGCTCCCATCTTCTGTTACCTGTAAAGTTTCAAACTTTCTCAGTATTAGTAAAAGACAAACACAAGACTGAAACTAGGCCTTTGAAAGGTGAACATATACCTTTTCAAGTGCAGAAGACTCCTCTGATGAGTTTCTGTAGAGACCATTCACTTGGCGGTTCTCGGTGGCCAACCACCTTGAGAGCCTCTGTCTTGTCCCAGTCCCAAAGGTTTCGCAGCGGTTTGTCATTGTGTCGTAAGGAAGCGGAGAAGTGGAGACAGATGACACAACTACTTGACCAGCCACCTCAAGCGCCTAGACAACAAAATCATAAGAATGACAAATCGTTTCTAACTTATGTTGAATGCGGTTCTGCGCTTACAGATTCCATAAGCTGGCCAATGCTGAGAACTTGAGGAGTAGATGATGAAGGGGACCCTCTTGGTTGAAAACGTACAGAGAGTTCACTCGTCACTTCGTCCTCAACCATTGTACCTGCAGGTATGTCCTGTAACAAAAGAAACTAATATTTACATACAATGTCCCAAAGTTAAACCCAATCTGGATCTTGAGAGAGATTAGTTTACCTCATCAAAGGACAGCGATTCCTTAGAGATACTTTGGTTTGGTCCAGGCTCAGAGATAAGCCGTGATCCAAACATAAAAGCATCATCAGGTGTGAACGGCTCAGAGAGTTGCATCTGTACATCAGCTTCTTGGAACTTAACAAGAGAAACATATACATAAACTCAAGTCAGTACAAGAAACACCAGGTCTATACTCAAACAAATAACATAAAAGCTAAGCTTTACCTTTGAAGCCTTAGATAGATTTTTAGCCACAACATCGGTTATGATAGTGTTGGAGAGTTCTACTTTGCTTCTCATCTCAAACAGCATTGAAGTAGCCATCTGGCTATCACTTGATGACCCAAAGTCTTTCATATTCGCCTGTGGTTTTAAGTGAAGTTGCAAGTCATCGCCAATGAACAGATACGGATCCACCTGAAATATTTTTTTTAGCACATGATCAAGTTATACACACAACCTCTATGGAGAGATGTAATAAGTGAAACAGCGCACTGAGAACTCACATCACCAGGAAGTTGACTCTTCAAGATTTTGCAAATATGAGGAATCTGATATATTTTGGCAGCGAACATCAGCGTACTCGTGGATAAAGCAAGGATCAACCGCTTGCAAACCGTTGGCAATGTCCCTGGCAATGAGGAAAGTTTGATTGCACATAAGCGGTTTCTAAACGTTTTGATCAGATTAAGAGAGTATAATCAAATCATAGAGTACCGTTATTAAGGTCCAAAGAAAGATTCCTCAGTGAGAAAAGAAGCTGGAAGGCACGGACAACAAGCCCATCATCAGGGTTCTGCAGTTTAAAATGATCATGAGAGGGGTTAAGTACAGCATCACCAAAGTGTGGACATTAAGAGAGACAGAAGAGGTGTACCTTTAGTCGCAAGGAAAGAAGCACCAAACTCAAAGAATGAGCAATAGCTTCAATGTTTGAAGGTACATTATCAGAAAGAGTTGACTGTGTCCAAAACGCAGATAACAATTGCCCTATTTGATCTTCAGTAAACTTCATCATTGATGGTAACTTCAAAAAACACCAAAATAGCATTAGAAGACTGCATAAAACATGTGATGGTTCATTAGCACATTTACCATATCAGCTAGACTGACACTCCCAGCAGTCCTATCAATCATGGAATTCAACTTGTGAAAGTTTGGGGAAGATTTGTAGTTCTTAAGATCCTCATTATAACCGTTCTTCTCAATCTTGACGCCGTCCTTCTCCTTTCTGAGCTTGTCTAATCTAGCAGCGATAGATGTGAACGCAGAGGTTGTTGTATCGCTTCTCAAGTTCCTGGACTCGTTGAGATAACCAGAAGCTCTCACTGATGCAAGTCCAGCCTGAGACTGACCAGAACTCGGCAAGAGAATCACAGAGAATATCTCATGCGCTCCCACACGAGTTTCCACATTTGGATGCAGCATTGCTTTAAGAAGCGCATCAAGAAGTGCGTCTGGGAAAACCTGTTGCGAACGCATAGATGGGGACAACGCTGAAGACATTGCGTGTGCGAGAATCAACAGTGATCCAACCGCTGCACGTGAAACAACTCCTGAAGAAGGAAGCCCCTCGACTAAAACAGCCATCATATCGAACAATGGCTGTGTGTTTCCAATTCCTTTGGCTATCTCTCGCAGACAATCTTCAATAGAGTTCTGAAGCATCACGTTCAAGTTGAGTTCCTCTTCTCCAACTGATCTCGACGTTGCCTGGAAGCTTTTCCTCAGATGCCGGCACAAGTCATTAACAAAACTTATGTCCCTGAGGTACGAACTGGTCCGGATCAGCTTTGCTAGACAACCAGCAACTTGTATGATATATGCCTTGAGTTCAGGATCACTGACAACATGCTTATTGTCAAGATGACGTACAACAGTTGATAACACCAGCTGCTGACTCCCTAGTATAAGAAAAAAGAAACATAACAATTAGTACGCATACATGTATAGACAAAACAACTTCACGGACAAGGATTGCGTAAGTTCATCATTATTGCATATGTTGCAGGTAGTTTTTATATATCATATGTAATAGAAATAAATATTATATGATGATGTAATAGATATTTTGACCAGTGTTAAATAAAAAGAGGAAAGAGAGACTAAGTAGATACCAGAGGTTTCCATCATATATGTTGCATCAGAGAGAACTATCATGGCCAGACCGTTTGGAGGAGTCCATTGGCGTCTAGAGTTGAAATAGCTGAACATAGGATCCAAGATACACCGCAGAGTTGTGCTTTCTTTAGCCAGATCAACCATCCTCTGGAGACAAATCTGTGCCCACACTTTAGGCATCTCACTCTCTTCTCTGAGAACAATCAAACAAAGATTAAGTAAATTTTTTTCAAAGTGGATGAGGGCCCTGAGAGTAAATATTATAGGTTACTTACTTAGTCAATAGAGTCGGATCTTTTCTTGCAGTTCTTGGTCTGACAATCATGTAGCTAGGGCTATTACAACCGCTGACTCCTGCTCCTCGGCCTTCACATCTGATCACTTCATTCACCCAGTTGCAGTTCTGCTCTTCTCTGTCTTCGTTGGTCTGAGCGATCATGTTTGCCTCGTAGTTATCAAGAACGGCGTGTACAATCTCATCAAAAGAAGCAAAGATTTGTGAAAACTCTCCCATAAACCACACCTGAATGAAGAAACAAAACATAAGAAAAAAAATAAACACTGATAAAAACAGAAAAAAAAAAACTTTTGGGTAAGTTGAGATTGCTCTACCATAGCTGAGAGGCATTGGAGGCCAGATGCTCTCAGACACTGCTTTTGATGTTCTTCACCTTGTTCACGAGCCAATGAGCAAACTTTATGCGCAAATTTTTCAATGCTGTGTGTGTAAGTTCCATCAACCTATTCGTATCAGATAAAGAGTCAGATACTTCGCATTATCAACATGGACTAGCATAAGCGTAGATAGTAGAATTGATCTTTTACCTGACTGTAAATGAACCTTGTCAAAGTTTGGCATCCAAGAATGGTTGGTGTGTCCTGCTTTGAATTCTCAAGTAGCTCTGTAACCACATTCAGCAAACTTGCAGCGAAATAAGCCCTTGAAATAAGAGAGGGAAAGAGAAACATGCAAACTTTAGTGAAAAAAGTTTAAGAATGATTGAAAAGAATGTTGCTATGACTTTGCCTTACATCTGATCTTTGCAATGGCAAAGCATTTTGTTGTAAGCCTCAGTGACAATATTGATGAACTTCATCTGTTCAGATCGAAGGTCCTTGTAACACCTCTCTTCAAGAATCTTAGCTATCTGTGACAAACACAAAACACAAATAATTTATTTGCTAAACTTGCACACAAGACTCTTCTTACACACCAACTATGTAGTAAGAACCAAAAAGAAAAAGAAAAAAACTATACCTTAGGGATACGGATTGGGTTTTTGGCAGCATATTCACACAATTTGACAATCTTTCTCTCATTTGGTGCACCATCCTACAGTTGTTACAAATTCACAAATCATAAAAAGACACCAGGATAGAGATGCTCAGAAGCAAAAGACTACATTAGTTTACAAATGAAAAGTTCGAAAACTTTTTTGAACAATTATTAGCAGCTGCAAGGAGACACTTACAGGGGATTTAGGGAAGATCTCGCCGAGCAGTTTCTTGTAACGCTTAGCGGGATGTCGAGATCTCGGCCTGAGAGCAGGGCAGCAAACGCACATACTCTCGCACGCTGGAAAAACATTCCTTGAGATGAACCCCATTTTTATCTGCAAACACACACACACACACACACACACACACACAGAAAACAAGAAGAAAGTGGTGTTAGTACAGACTTTTGTAAACCCTCCAAAGTTGCTAAACTAAAAGCACTGCTCAAGGAGAATAATAATAATAAAAGAAAAGAAAAAAGAATCGAACTTTCTAGGATGAAAAATTAGAAACCAGACTTTATAAATTCAAAATTCAAAATTTTAAAACATAAAAAAGGTAAAATTGTCAGAGGTTCAAAATCAGTAAAACCTAAACGAATGTGAAGAACGAAACAGGGTTAAGGACAATGTGTTTGTGGAGACCAATGTGTGTATAATGATCTTTGTAATAAACAAACCCTAATCAAATTTCAGCTTAATACATAGAGTAAAAAGAGGAAGAAGAGAATCACAAGAGATCATGAAAGAAACCATAAAGATAAAGAGAGATTTGGAGAGACATACAGAGCTTCCTGGGGAACGGATCTGGAGGAGACGAAGTGAAACTGCAAACTGGTTTCAAAGACAAAGATTTGATTTAATCTAGGCGCGTGGATGTGGAATCCAAACTTCAATTACAGAGGAGAGAGAAGGAGAAGAAGCACGTGAGATGTCACAGATTTTAATGTGTTTTCCTTTTTCACTTGGAAAAAAGCAGAACTAGGTCCTGTCTTGTGTCAGAATAATTTGGTCTTGTTTGGTTTTTCAAAAATTTGTTCCATATTTATCCAAATTATTGCAAAATCGTCAAATTATTTATAAAATATACACAATCTCCCCCCCCCCCCCCCACATGTCTGGTTGCTAGACTCCAACAACAGGGACAACGAGCCAAAGAACCATTAATGAATCAATCTGTGTCCCGAGCGAGATCAGAGCCATGATGTCCTCCTCTAGTTAACGATTCTCAACAGCAATAGACAACATCTGAGTAACTAGAGCCAAGCAGTTCAATCTTATAATTGCAACAAACGTAACTGAAATTGAGTGATTCTTGGTTTAGCCGGTTATGGTGAAATTCACTTCTGAACCGGCTAAATCGAAAATCGCTCGATTAAATTAATCTTGTATTATACTATTACTCTATCCGTTTTATAGTAGTAGTTTTATCAAAAACAAATTATCTCACAATATAAATATCTTTTACATTTCAATGCAATTTTGTATTTATCTATGTGGCCAATTAAATTATGTGTAAGGTATTTCATAATTAGCTGAAATTATATATTAATTAATATTTTTTAATAAGTAATCACTTTCTTAGTATTAATGTTTTTACCCAAAACTATATACAATTTGAAACACAGGGGAGTAAATTATTCGAGTGATTTGATACTATAATCTAAATTATCTGTATTTTTCCTAGTTATCAAATAATCATTCAATTTTAGTTAAATTTATATGAAGTTATTATCTGAGTCTATTATCTCTTGAGAAAATTGAATCTAACTGAAACAAACATCTGTGTTCATGTAGTTTTGTAGCCATAGCAGGTGATCAACAATCCGAGACAACCAAAAAAAAAATAGAAAAAAAAGAGAACCCCAATACAAAACATTCACCACTTCAAAATCCTACTCCTTCATGATTTCCAAGCCTGGCTTTAACGTTTCCAGACCCATGGAGATAACAAGGACATGAATGCAGAAAAAAAAATGACTGAGTTTCAAGTAATTGGCAACGTTGATATGCCTAAGACCACTCTGAAAACAAAACAAAGCATGACACACGAGGAACTAATCTCAGGCCTTTATAGCGTCAGCTCTAGGTTTCCATAGCCCTAGCCTGTACTTATGGCTATACTTCAGTATCAGCTTCCTCTGGAAAAAAAAAAAACCACAATTTCATACATAAGCGCAAATAATAGCGACATTTCAAGTTAATTTTTGATGAGTGTTGTTGTTCACCAAACCTATTAACATTTTTACATAAAAGGATATGTGTCTTACTGAGTGACTGCAAGTGTGAACAAAAGCCTACATTTGAGCGATGATAACAATAATAAGAAAGGGTTTGATAGTGTACTTACATGTTTGCAAGGGACGCCATGCTTCTTGAGTCTTAGGGTACGAGTCACAAGCAGTTTCGAAAGATCACCAATCTCTGTTTCAAGTTTAGCGATATGAGTCTCAACTCCTCCCCCAATCCCACTCAAGAACTCTGGGATCCCAACCTTCACTGCAAACAAATATCCACCAAAACGCAAATTCACATCAACACTCTGACTATTAGGTCAATCCGCGCTCGAATCAAATAAACAAAATCGGGAAAGAAAAAAACGGTTACCGGCGTAAGGAGGTGGTTTGGAATAGAATCTGGGGAGGTTTAGAGTGGAAGAAGGTTGTGTTGTCCTTAGAAGAGATCTCGCGCTCTGTATCATTTGCATCCACGCCATTATCGCCGGAGCTTTTCTTCAGTCAGTCAGGCGTTGACAAATCTTCTCTTCCTCCCTCGTATCGGCGGGGGGTTTTGGGTGTCTCGTGACGCCGTTTCACATAAAACAAGGGAAAATACTCACAATTGTGTGTTCAAGCCCATCATCTAAGCCCATTAGCCCAAATCAATGAAAAAATCATCGATAAAGCCTTTAGTGTTTTTATTACTGATGGATGTTTAGTTTAGAAGAAAATGTAGGAAAGAACCGGGAAGTTAGGTAAGATGATTGATGAAATGTGGGTCAGAGACACTGTGTTGTTTGAATTGTTGTTATGGAATGGAAACTGTTTGAAGTCGTGAATAATAAGGTTGAATAGACATGTCAAACTTTTTTTTTTTTTTAAACAAAAAAAATGTCAAATGTTCTTGACTGGGGACTTGTTTTGAAGTCTTAACCTGTTGAGATTTCTAGACGACGATGTGTTTCGTGCGTGCTTTCCATGCATGTGCCAAGAAAGTTATGACTGACTTTAAGTAATTTAACTTGCATTTTTTTTTCCTGCATTCATTTCCATTGCAAAATTATTTCAAGTCCCTTGTTATTATTTTTCATTTTCATTGCCAATAACATAAGAATTTCACAAGCTAAACTCCCGTGTTTGCTGTAAGAAAAAACAAATAAAACCCCCTTGATTTACAGTAAATGCAGATCATCTTGTGTGTGTGTAAATGAATGTCAAGGGAATTAAAAAAAAAAGAATTGTCCAGATATATATTGTTCTTTTTCAACGAAAATTGAATGTTAGTGGGGATAAAATCCAATAATAATTGAACGAATTATTGAGGGTACCTTACTTACTAGATACGGTAGTATCCTCTTCTCACCTTACAAAAGTTGCTGGTTGATTTTAATCTATCTTGCCTCTCCGACACGTTTGACCCAACGGCCCATTTTGGTCTGCCTGGTCCATTATTTGCGTCTCGTATGTGATGTATGTGCATAGAGTATAGACACATGACGAAAGCAATAATGACCTGATTCAATACCACCATGGCTTTTGATTCATTTTTAATATTCACACAATTCAAGAGTTCAAACAAACCTAGTGCTGGGTTGGTTCAATGATCCTTATCTCTCTCGTTTGTCGTGTGTTTTGGGAGAAAGAACAAGTTTGAATGGTCAAAACTCAATAAAAGAGGAAACCCCGTAACCAATGTGTGTAACTTATTATAAAATCTTCTTACTGACCTCGAAAAAACTATAATCAAATGTTTATTTTATTTTACTCTTTATATAACCCAAAGTTTCCCAGAGACGCATTATAAGCAATGATACACCTCATAGGGAAAGACAGCTTTTAGAGACCAAAGAAAAGAAACACTACAGAACATAAAAATAAGAAAAGTTTAAGAGAGAGAAGAAGGAAGAGAGATTCATCATCAAACACACACAACAAATCTCTTTCTTTAACCGTACGGATCTATTCTTCTTCTTCTTCATACCCTAATTCTTCTTTCATCGATCTGTGATTTTTTCACGTTTTCTCATCGGTACGTTTTTAAAGGATTATTCTCATCTCGAATTCTAGGATCTCTGTTTTTTTTTCATTTTTTTTTTTGGCTCGAAACCACCAAAAGTGTTTAAGGTTGTTTTAGCTATCCCAGATCTGCTTCTATAAAGCTCAGATTTTAATTGGAACATGCTCTATCTGCTAATTCTCTAAATTGATTTTTTAGGTGGTTTCATCTTCTTACTTTTTGATGTTAAACATCTTTACTGAAACATCAATGTTTTTTCCCCTTTTTTTTTCATAAAAATCTTTCCTTTTTTTTGGGTTTTATCTTCACCTCCTGCGTGGTTTAAGTAATTAATTAGTGTGTCCAAAATATTGTATAAAATGTTAAAGTTTTTTCCTTTGATACTATTAAACTAATTAGTAAGCAACTCTGTTGTTATATGCTGCAGGGTTTGGAGAGCTTCAAGATTAGGAGGAACCTTGTTTTGTAGTACCCTGAATATGACATCCGTGGCCATACCTCCAGTTCATGGAGCTAGAGACTCTACTGGTCTCGATAAACTTCCTCAAGAAATGAACGACATGAAACTTCGTGACGATAAAGTAAACGTTTTTGAATTGCCGTGCTGCTTTACTTACTTACTACATAGTCTCTTTTTTAATGTTCATTGGAGAAGTCTAATGATTGGGTCTTTGATTTGCTTAGGAAATGGAACCGATAGTGGTAGACGGCAACGGCACAGAGACTGGCCACATTATAGTCACTACCATCGGTGGAAGAAACGGCCAACCCAAACAGACGATCAGCTACATGGCAGAACGTGTTGTTGGACAAGGATCTTTTGGCGTTGTGTTCCAAGTTAGTTTTTGTTCCTTTTACTTCTCCATCAGTAATAGTGTAACAACCAATGGACTGAGTTAGATTCCTTCTTTTTTTTTTATAGGCGAAGTGTCTTGAGACAGGAGAAACCGTTGCAATAAAGAAAGTTTTACAAGACCGGAGGTACAAGAACCGTGAGCTTCAGACCATGAGGCTCTTTGACCATCCCAACGTTGTCTCTCTAAAACACTGCTTCTTCTCAACCACCGAGAAAGACGAGCTTTACCTCAACCTTGTTCTCGAATACGTCCCGGAGACTGTTCACCGTGTTATCAAACACTACAACAAACTCAACCAGCGGATGCCTCTCATATACGTCAAACTCTACACCTATCAGGTACTACTCTATTAGTTAGTTATTGTTGCATTTGTGATTTTGCTTTTTTTTTTGTTGGATTACTTATCGGTTTTTTGTAGCAGATTTTTAGAGCCTTGTCTTACATTCACCGTTGTATCGGCGTGTGTCATCGCGACATCAAACCGCAAAACTTGTTGGTGAATCCACACACTCATCAAGTGAAGCTATGTGATTTTGGAAGTGCGAAAGTATTGGTGCGTTTTGATTTAAAAATCTGTTTTACTTGGTACACACGTTTGTTTTTTGAATGTTTTTAGTAAATAATCATTGCAACTTTCTGAAAAAAACAGGTGAAAGGAGAACCAAACATCTCATACATTTGCTCGAGGTATTACAGAGCACCTGAGCTTATTTTTGGAGCAACCGAGTACACAACAGCCATTGATGTTTGGTCTGCAGGATGTGTTCTTGCTGAGCTCTTGCTTGGACAGGTAATTGCAAGAAAAAAAAAAGAATCTAATTCGACATAAACTGGAGTTTTGTGATGATATATTGACTAAATATATTTTATATGCTCATGACAGCCATTGTTCCCTGGTGAGAGTGGTGTTGATCAACTTGTGGAGATTATCAAGGTAATAAGCTTTTTTTCTTTGCACTTGTTCACTTTAATTACTGCATTCTTGATTTCAATAGTTTTGATTGTAATGTAGGTTTTGGGAACGCCTACTAGGGAAGAAATCAAGTGCATGAACCCTAACTACACTGAATTCAAGTTCCCTCAGATTAAAGCTCATCCATGGCACAAGGTACTACTATAGTTAAAAATTATTATAACATCATGGTTCAACATGTTCACTGTCTTCTTCAGGACCAGTTTTGACATATCTTCTCATATATTCACCAGATATTCCACAAACGCATGCCTCCGGAGGCTGTTGATTTGGTCTCAAGACTTCTTCAATACTCTCCCAGTCTAAGATCTGCTGCTGTGAGTGTGTTACAAGTCGATAACATTCCTCTCTGAATCTTTTTTCATTTCTAAGGTTTTTGTTTGGTCTGACATCTTGAATTGTGAACCTTGTTCGCAGCTGGATATATTGGTCCACCCATTCTTTGATGAGCTAAGAGACCCAAATGCTCGTCTGCCTAACGGACGTTTCCTTCCACCACTTTTCAACTTCAAGCCTCACGGTACATACACATCTTCCTTTCCTAGTTTTTTTTTGGCCTTACAAAACCCACCTTGGGCACACTCTCATCGCTAAACTCCCTCTTTTGTCATTGTTGTGAGACAGAGCTGAAAGGTGTGGCGGTGGAGATTGTAGCTAAGTTAGTACCTGAGCATGCGAGGAAGCAGTGTCCTTGGCTCGGTTTGTGATTTTTCCTCAAAGAACCCCCTTAATTGTAGCACAAACACAACTCTATAATCTACTTATCTCTCTCTCTATGTATCCACAATTTGATATGTATGTTCCCTTTATTTGTTGTATTAGTAGAGAAAAAAAAAAGAAGAGAGTAATTATCACTCTGGTTGGTTTATAGTGTAATAGCCATCATCAAGAATTTTGGTACCCCTTTGCTTTTGTGAACCTTTCTTCTTCCTCCACACCACTCTCATTTGATCATCACCATTAGCCATCAGGTAGTTCGGTTTTGGTTTAATTCGATTTAACATAAATCTTATGTTTGAAATAAAAAAGTTCGGTTTGGTTTTTGAAAATCTTACTGAAGTTTTTGATTTGTTAATATTTTGTTAAAATTTCAGAGGTTGGTTAATTTTTGTTAGTTTGGTTTGAAATTTGGTTATTTCGGTTCAGGTTTTTAGTATGATGTGATGTGATTATAGTTTTTAAAAAAAAATTGAAATAACATTATCAAACCGAATCGAAGTAAAACCAATATTTTGTTTTTGAAAATTTAACAAATCAAACCGAGTTACGAACCAAACTAACCAAAACATTTGGCGGGTTTGGTTCGAAATCCCAACCCAATCACCATTGCTTACTGTAGCAAATGGCTGAAAAGTATAAACCGAACTAGACCAAAAACTAATCTATTAGATGAATAAAAGGCCACACATTGTTTAGTTTAGTTCGGCTATGAGAAGCAGAAGAAGAGATGCCGTCGGGGAAATACTACTGCGACTACTGCGAGAAGGAGTTTCAAGACACACAAGTCGCGAGAAAACGACATCTTCAGAGCAATCCTCATCTTCGAGCTAAAGCACTTTGGTACAGCTCTACCCCCTCAGGTCTGTTCTCTCTGATTTTGGCTGGCTTCTGATTCTTATGGGTGGATGCGTTTTAACGTCTTCCTTTGTTCTTTCTTAAGATGTTAATAATCATCAAGTCTCCAGCTTTGTGCCGAGGGGTCTCTGCAATCGATTCGTTTCATCGGTATGTCTTACAATCTATATGTAGACTCCGTTCCTCGTCAAAATCAATCTCTGGATGTAAAGTCATCTTCTTTCTAGCTGAATCAGTGATTCTTAGCCAAACAAGTTCACATTTTTTCCTCTGTTTGTGGGTTTTGTAGTAACTAATATGACTTTTCATCTTTGTGTTCATGTCCTTTTGTTTTGAAACCCATTTGACTATTGTGTTTCGGGTTCTTGCAGAACTTTTGCCCATTCGGAGATTCTTGCAGATACTTGCACCCAAACAACATTCCAGGAAGCACAGGTATAGATAGATAGCTCCAGTGACTTTTGACAACCAGCTTTTGTTCTCCACAACTCTAAACAAGTCTCTCTCCATTACATATTTGATTCTCTTTTGTGTGCTTCATCACTTTTTTTTTTATTTCATTATTAAATGCAGGATACACCACCACTAATAACAACAATACACAACTTCTTGCTGGCTTGCCTAACCAACAAATCCAAGGAAGTAGTTTAAACCGTAATGCTTCTCTTTCTTTCTCTCTTTAAGCATATAGTAATGACTAGTGTAGTGTCTCTAGACTTATAAGAAATCTTTTTATGATATTGGAAGTTTTTTTTAAATTGTTCAAAACAGGTGATATCTTTAGCGGGAGAGGAGAAGGAACCGGTTGGTTCGATCTTCCACCGTCTCTGAGACCGCCTCCTGAGCAAGGCTATCCTCAACTTCCCTCCATTGACTGGGGATAGAAGTTTTTTTTCTTTCTCTGCATAGTAATTGCTAAGATGTAACTTTGATCATTTTTAAACACTCATTTTAACATTTTACCCCATTTCTGATAGAAAAAAAGGCAGTTGATTTTCATTTGCTCAAAACCAAAATTTTGAAGAAAAAAAATCCAACCATTTGATATGATTTGATAATGATGAATTCAACACGATCTACAACATATTATTTTTTAAAAAAAAATTGAATACATTCATTCATTGGACTAAAAAGCATTAGTCTAGCCAAAATGTCTTTTAAGATTTCCTTTAATGAAAACAAAAGGTTGCAAGGCTATGTTGTGGTCCTGAGATGTGAAGATTTTTTCAGACCATGTTCAGAGTGAAAGGAAGAACCATAAAATAGAATTACATTTAGTACAATATTCTCGATGATGCATGTAAACCTTAGTCTTCGTCGCTATCGTTGCCAAAAACCGATGCAATTGCTATCTTAGGCTTCTTGATGCTGTTCTTGGGTTGGTTCTACAAAGGATGAAAGAAATAACTAGCTTCAGTAATATAGTGTACAAAGGCTAACAAGTCCTAGTCCGTGACTAAGGTAATATATGGTTACCTTTGATGTACTGCCGCTTTTTGAAGAAAAGCCAAATTTCAAAGACTTCCGCTGATCTTGGACAACAAGTGGTGCAAGAGTGGTCTTTGTAGGTAATTGAACTGGGGCATTCTCTGGGTCTTCTTGCATGTTCTGCTGTTGTTTACGAGCATCAGCCCTAACAAGTACAAAAACAAATACTCTGTGTTAAGAGAGTAACATAATCTTTCAAGGAATAATTACTACAAAACGTCTAAGCACATTTTAGTCAGCTCCCTCTCTTGACGCTGCTGCTCTCGCTTCTTCCTATCATCGCGGCTGCTTGCACCATGCATTTCTTTCATCTCTTTGAATCTCTGCATAATAATAATTCCAACACTTGATGTCTTAGGGCTCACGAAAAGCTATGAAAACAAGAATAAGGGTTTAGGTTTTCTTCTACCTTCTTATGGTTGTGATCATACGAGCTCAAGTGACCTTCAAACTCCATCACAGTTCTATACTGCTTGCTGCAGAGTTCACAATAGAAGGTTTTGCGTATTTCTTTGACATCGCTCTCAATCTTCAGCTCACGTTCTGCTTGGACCTGGATTTGTCATAACGGACAACGAAGCGGGCAGTAGAAGAAAGCCACCAACCAGGTAATAAAAAACTGCCTTGTGCTCTTTTTGGGTATCCAAAGATGATGTTTTGCATACCTCCCGTTTCTTAGCGATCTCCTCAGTCTCCTCGATCTCAATATCAAGCTTCCTCCTTTGGATGTTTTCCTCCGCAGTGAAATAATCATCCTCTTCCTGCTTCCCTAAACCGAGCCTTCGGTCCCTTATACCGGACTTTATAGGCTCCGTTATCCCTGAGCGAAACAAAAAAAAAAAAAATACAACGTTGAAACACTCTTTAAGCAAAACAGTAGTGAATATGAGCTGTAATACACTACAGCAGACAAACCTTGCTCTTGCTTGCCGAGACCTTTCCCTTTCCAACCCATCTTCTGAAGAAGACGGAACCCAACGTTTGAAGATGATATCATTGTGTCTAGTGATGCTTGCTCCACATCCTCAAGATCAACATTCTCAGTCACCCTGTGTGTTATTGGCAATCTAAACTCTTCTGCAAGCTCCTCAATGAAAGACTCTTGATTCATCTATACAAAGTCCAACCCACCCCAAATCAATAACAAACTTCAGTAAGGAGGAAAAAAAAAAAAGAAAACAATTGACCTGATCCTTCTCGTTAATCCGTTTCTCTCTGTTACTTGCTTCCGTCCTACTTTCACGCCGCCTAACATCCATTAGGGTTTCTGAACAAACCAAACGAAACAGAGCACATGCAAAATTAGGGCTTTCTACGTCATTTGCAATCAATATCGATTCCGGATAGATACGATTGAATCACAGAGTCTAAGACTAATCTAGGTCAAGATTCTCCACGGTGTGTCGAAAATTAGGGTTTCTCAATCTAATGTGCTTTGAGATCTGGCGCAAGCATTGGAGAAAGAGATACACAAAGCTACAAGCACGGAGCCAAAAGCACCTACGTTTGATATTAGAGGATGATCGAAGAAGCTTACCTGAGCTGAGAGTTCTATAGAGAGAGAGAGAGAGAGAGAGAAGGAGAAGAACGATGGACGGACGACGATTGATGCTTTGTTTCTTCTCTCTGGCTTGCTATTTTCTTAACAGGCCTTGAACTTTAGAGTGGGCCCAAAAACAAACTACACTGATAAATGAGCATAATAATATTCCCATGGGAGTAAGTTTTATCATAATTGCATTGTTTTTTTTAATAATACTGAATATAATTGGAAAAGAAAATATAGATGACATTCAGACATATATTTCATAAAAGGAAAATAAAATATAGATAAAAACAAAAATTTACAAATAGTTCTTTATTTCAGAATACATCATTAAATTAAAATAATTATAGTCAAAATGTAACACATAATTTATATAAAATTTATTTTTTTGTTCCAATTTTAATTTGAAACTAAAAAATGTTTGTTTGTAAATAAAAAGTAATAAAAGAAAGGATTCTCTGCCTCAAGTTGAGGGTTACAATACGCACTCGGTTAGTCGGTTTCCTAATTTGCATGTTGACTCGTTTTTATTCGTTCGTATAATGATTGGTATTTTAAAGATGAGTGACTTTTTTAATGGCATATATGGTGCTAGTGAGTTTAGTGGATGACTTTGAAGCATGTTTTTAATTATCGTAACTAAAAAATCTATAATTTAAAATTGTATACTACTTGTAGTAATATTTTTCCAAAACCACATTGATAAGAAGGAATGCTTTTATGTTTAGTAATGGGTACGGTGCATGTGTAGTTTCTGTAAGAATATTTACCCCAAACGTCTGTATCCATAGTTAGTTTCATCTTTAATTTTCTAGTTACAAACGTTTATGGTGTGATCATTTATAACTATGATTATTTATTCATTTATCAAAATTTCACCCGAAGAGTAAACCAAAATATTTAACCTCCTCCTCGGATAAAATCAGTAGATCTCTCTCTCTCCTCAAAATAAAATCAGTAGATCTCTCTAGATCTCTCTCTCGGATCTCAAAAAGCTATTTAACCTTAGCTCCGACGTCCGGTCTGCGCGTCACCGCGCGTGCCGGCGCCGGAGGCATCACCCTTCCCTCTTTTCTCTTCTTTCCTTTGTTTCACCATTCGTGTATACTTGTCTTCGTCTTGCTCGTCACTCTGGCTCTGGAGTCTCAACCGGATAGGGTTTCGCTCGCGGGGAAGCTTCGATTCCGGCGTTGATCTACTGGTTCTGGAGTTCTAGCACGAAGGCGGAGTGTTAGCTTATGGTGGAGTCGGCTTTTCGGGTTCGCAAGTGGGTGATTTTTACTTTTTAACTCACTTCAAGAGAAGAAGCGCGTGGAGGCGGAGGCTAGACTCTCAGTTCCGATCTGGTTTGTGGGATCTCAGATCTGCTTTCTAAGGTTGTCTGCAGAGTGGAGTTGGTAATTGGCTTGTGGTTTCGTCGTGGTGTCTCGGTGGATCTCTCTGCCAGCTATATCATCTACAAGAAGGTCTCGAGTTACCTTTGCTCGAGTGCGTGCCTAGCCTACGACGCCGACGTGTGTTGGGTCCTCCGGTGGTGGCTCGTGGTGACTTGTTGTGTCGCGTTTCGTTGGTTGTCGTCTATGGCAGCTTCGTGCAACACTACCGGTCTCCTCTTCTTTCTGGTTTTCTCCTCTTTCCGGTGTTTCACAAGTCTTCATCTTTGGAGCTAAATCGATGTAGCTCCTTGGTGGTTCAGCTTCTGGTCTTCTTTCGCGTGGTCTGTTTTTGTTGTCACCTGAAACAGAGTTTGGCAGCATAAGGTTATCATTCTCCGGTTCTCGGAGTTGACTTTTGGCGAGGGACCCGACAGGTTCATGTGGTCTGTGACCTTGTTGGTATCTCGGTGACTCCTTTAGGAGGGATTGCATATCCCGATGTCGTGGCTCACACTTGTTAGCTTTCGACAATGTGGTCCCTCTAACCAAGTTATGCAGGTCGTTGGAGCTCAGACATGTTTAGCACAGCTTCTTCTCTGGCCCATTATTTACAGGTTTGGTTCTGGTGGATGCGGTTCCCGTGTTGCCAGTGGTAGCGAGGCTTCGATGGCTTGGCCTTAGGTTTGCTATCTTTGCCCTCCTTCCTTTTAATTCTAGAGCTTCATGATCAACGGAAGTTATGGGTTCGATAAAATCATCAAAGACCAGCTACACCTGTGATGTCAAGAGAGAACCGGCATCCTTGGCAACAAGGTAAACCCCACACTCTCGAGGTTTCCATCATCGGGTCGAGAACGGCGATTGATAATCTAAGGATCTCTTAACAGTCTTGCGGATGGCGTCGGTTAAGTGGGCGAGCGAAGTTAGATTTGTGAGGTTTGAATTAGATAATTTTGTTTGAGTCGAGCTTGTAATTGATGTTGAATTCCCGTTTGTGGGTCGATTAATATATTTTCAAGTTAAAAAAAAAAAAAAAAAAAAAATCATCGGATTATAAAACGCGGTGTACACTCTCTATACGGTGACTTAGTGTTAGGCACCTAGCTATATACGCAGACGTCTAAATAGAAACTAAAAGGATATAAATTATAGTAAACAAATGTATATATACTAGTTACTACCATCAAAATAATGTTAATACTAGATAATATAGGGTTTCAATATCCTATAATATATGTATGCTTAAAGTTATAAATACCAACAACATATTCATCTTTCTTTTTTGCTAACAGATATTCATCTTTCTTCATTATTAGAAACAAAATGAAGAGGATTATGTATCTAATTTGGTCTACATAAAACTTGCTTTTTGTTTCCTTGCGTGAAAATAAGTGGATTTCTGTCGGAAACAATTTTTAAGTTGACTATAAAATAACATGAGTAAGATAATTGGCTAAACTTAAAAGGACCGCATATTGAACAAATTATGCGTATTCAGTACGAAGAGACGCCGTTCGGAGTATAACCGCCGAACATACAGCCGTATGAGGCGTATTTTAAAACAGTGTCGCATAACTGAAAAATAGGAAAAATAACTTAAGTTTTACAAAATTGAATAGTATATAGGAAGGATCATATCACATAATTCGATTCCTAACATTTAAAATATACAGATTTCAAGCCGAAATCTCATAATCATTTTAAAAACCAATCAAGATTAATTAATTTAAAATCCGTTAAGAATCAATTAAACATTTTATTTCGTTTATATTCTCTTGGAAATCCGATAGTGGTCTTTGCTGGTTGGTGGTGGTGGATTAGTTATGCTTTAATTATATGTATGGATTTTGTAGGCTGAAAGATTACTATAGAAGATTATATTAATTTTAATTCACTATTGGTTTTTTTTTTTTGACAACCACTATTAGTTGTTACAAAATTCCGTGAAGCTGTTGAATATATTCCTCAGCTCAATGAAGTGAAATGAAAGAAGAAGCGCTCTTTGTCATGTAAAAACATGTTTGAGTGTTTTATTCTTCGACCGCATGTTTCCTCGTCTATCTTCCTTAATGGATTTTTATATAGGTAAAATTACACCCACCTCCCCCCCCCCAATAAAAAATTATGGCAGAGGTTTATTAGTTGTATATATTAATACACTCTATTTGGGGTACGCTTTACCACATCGTTGTAGTTACTGTAATACTAAAACTAAGATATGATCCGCAGTTTGTGCAGAATGAGAGAAAAATTAAATACTTAAAATCATACTCTTTATTTTTTAAAGATGTATGTTTTGGAGTTTTCACACATACTCCTTCCGTTTCATATTATATGTCGTTTTAACACTATGCACACAGATTAAGAAAACATTTAATTTTACATATTTCCAAAATAAAAACACTATTACCAATACACCTAACCATGTATCAACCAATAGAAAAATAGAAAATAGAATATTGTCAATAAATTTTGCATTGAAAACCGAAAACGACACTTATTTTAGAACAAAAAATTTCCTCTAGAACGACATATAATTTGAAACAGAGGGAGTATTAAGAAAACACATTAATCATGCATTGTTTTTAGAAATTATCAAATTTTAATGCATTTTAACCAATAGTCTTTCAATAAATTCAATTAATTTATTGAAATTTGCAATTTTTATATAAAAAACATAAAAATACATCTTTTTGAAAACAATTTTTTTTTCCAGAACATGCATCTTTTAAAAATGGAGGGAGTATCATATTTTAATTTATATACCATAAAATCTAGAAATCTGGCTATTTCAAATTAAAAGCAAACGTTAAAAGCTGAATGACATATTCGATTACTTTGAAAAATGTATAAATATAGTAAATCAATTGCTTAATCAATTAGTTTGCTATACAATTTAAGGAAATATGTATAATGATTGATTGACCACTCAATCAGTTTATACCATTTTTATCCTTTTGTATTAGCGATATTTCTTTGTGTCGATAATAGCAAATCAATTAGCGTCAATCTTGCACTAATTACTAAACATTTTTAAGATTGAACTTGTGCATGAAGTTTTGCGTGATTGAATATCTACGTCTGAACAGTTCAAATAATGTAGATTAGGAAACAAAATTGATTGTTTTAAAGGTATGCATTCATAATTATACAATCAATCATAATGGCATGACTGATCATGGCAGAGTAATTATAGAAAAAAATAAAATTTTATAGGCAACAATTTAACAATTACGTTAGCTAACATGAACACAAACCAAAAATGTTCTCATTAGGTCCATTTATATATTTAAATTACTATTAATAAGAGTAAATTCTTTATTAAACTGACGTCAAAAATTAGCTCATCCGAAGAAAAACGCTAAGTTACAGGTTTAAGCAAAACCAATTTGAGAAAACCAGATTTTAATAACTTCATGAGATAAGTAAAAATAATTTAAAATTTATTTTCTAATCTAGGCCGCCATATGATGTTAAAAATGGTTATGCTATAGCCAGAGATAAATAATTTACTTATGCTATAGCCAAAGATAAATACAATAAATAGTATAACCTTACAAATGAATAACAGAATCTTATTTAAAAAAAAAGATTCAAAAAAATCATATATTATATGATAAAAAATATGTTCTCCCGTTAAAATATGGGATTCCTCGAAAGCACATCATATACATTTGTTCGTATTATCTTGGATTCATAATTTCAAACAAAAAAAAATGAGTAAATAATACTTTACCGTGCTAAACTTGAGATGATACTTGATAATAGTCAAGAACAAAAACTGTTAATATTTTTTATTAGATGACTTTAGTAACATTAGTTAAATAAAAATATACAATAAATGTAATAGATGATTGTTGGACCAGTGGCACATCTCGTAAATAGTCTAGTAAGACAAGGGTTGTTTAATTTAAAAGCTGAAAATGATTTTCAATACGATACATCATCATAATGGCATCGTTATAAATAATTTACCATTTCAAGGTTACTCTTTCCAATTGCTTCTTGATTAATAATAAGAGGATTATGAAACTATGAGTTTGAATGTATTGTTAAGACATTGGAAATCTAGACATATTTACCAATGTATTCAACAGATTTATATAGTATAAACCTTATATACCCAATGATTAGTTTGATATACAAATGACATACAATTTTTTTTTTTTTTGCTAAAATGCAAATATCATATATATGAACAAAAGATGATACAAAGTAGGATCTTAGTTTTGGGCTTTCTTGGCAAAAAAAAAATAAAAAACAAGAGGGACCCTAGGACTTTTAACAAGACAACACCACTAACACCACTAACAAGACATACAAAATTTATACGTTTACTTAAGATGACACAAGCGAGGTATGTACCATATTTAAAAGAGAAACCTAGAAACACTGGATTTACAGGGTTGTGCTCGTAAACTCGGAGATATCAAACGGAAATAAAAATAGCAGAGAAGGATTTATTTTCCATCTTCATATACTTGAAGACTCTTGCTCGGCAAATGCTTTTTCAGCTTAGTCGAACGAGCTAGAGGGTAAAATCAATCCGACTAGCTGCCTTTTCTCCTAAGTCCTTTACCCTGAAATCAGATAATAGGTGATCCAACGACTTATTATTATACGTTTACTTAAGACTTAACTCGATTAAGATACTGCGGTGGTTAGTCAGAAAAAATCCATTATGTAACATTAAATATGTCTTTGTCTAAGATGAAAGGTTCGACAATAGGACATATTAAAAATATATATACGTGTGTGTGTTTTTATACAAAGATTGCCAAAAAATTGGTGACACTAATAATAGTCTATGGAAAATTTTCATTTAAAATCTCTAAAATCGTCACTATTTTCACTTTAAACTTTCAAACTTTAAATTTCCATAGTGAACTTTCAAATTAATAATACTTTTAACATAAACTATGAAAGTGGCTAATGTGTTTTCTTTATAATCATGGTGGACATAATTATAAACACCATGATATGTTTAACTCCATTAGTTTTATTTAAATATATATTTTATTAAAATTAATTTTTTTTTACCAAAATATATTCTTATTTTAATTCATCGATAGATAAATTAATTTAAATTTCTAATAGGCTTGCTAACAAAGAAAAGCAAAAACTCTAAAATGATTTTATATTGGTATATTCTTAGTATATGACTTGTTTATTATGATAAATTTTATTTGTTTACACTGTAGCGAAAATGAGAAAATGACAGAAAGTTTGATTTATTAAAAAGAAAAAATTTAATAAACTATATGTTTAACCAAAACAAACTGAATTAATCATCAGGGCAACAGTGTTTATAATTTTGTCCACCAAAATAATAAAAAAATACCTAAACCACTCTCATTGTTTTTGTTAAAAATGTTAATAGTTCGAAGGTTTATTATGGAAGGTTAAAGTTTAAAGGTTTAAAGCGAAAATCATTACCAGTTTAGATATTTTTAATGGGATCTTTTCATATATTTTAGGTATTTTTAATGGGATCTTTTCATATTTTTATTATTTACATTGACTAATATTAGGCAGATGAACTAAGTTCGGTATTCTTTGAAATTTGAGAGAGCTAGGCCAGATACAACAGAAGGTACGATTAAGAAAATAAAGCAAGAACCAACAAAGAAACAGTAATACCGTGTTTGGATTTTTTTTTATTACAATAATACAATCTTTGCATAGTGAAACACAAAATAACACACTTTTTTGTTTGATTCGATCACTAATATAAATCTTTAAGGAAAGTTCAAATGAAAAGACTTAAACGACTGTCCCTTCGGGGACATCCGATAAAATTGGAACGATACAGAGAAGATTAGCATGGCCCCTGCGCAAGGATGACACGCACAAATCGAGAAATGGTCCAAATTTTCTATATATATGAACAAAAGATGATACAAAGTAGGATCTTAGTTTTGGGCTTTCTTGGCAAAAAAAAAATAAAAAACAAGAGGGACCCTTCAAAAACAGCAAAAGCGCGTTAGGAACACGCGCGTCTCCCTTTTTTTCTCTCGCGGCGAACCTCAAGTCTTCGTTTTCTCTGCATCAAATCGACGGCACAACCGTCGACTCTGGCCTCCGTCGACTTTCCAGACTCGACTGAAGCCTCTTTCTCTCCCCAGCTCAAAGATCCAATGTCTCTTCCACCGACGGATTTAATTGACCAACTCCGCCACGAGATCCATGAAGAAGCTCCTCCTCCGGCCATCATTCTTCCTCCTGCCTCTGGGCCTGTCAGTGTCGCTCCTGCCAGTGTTGTTAACACTGTAGAAGAAGCGGGTGATAACGAGATTGGTGAAGAAGCAGCTGATGAGCATGAGACTGATGAAGAAGCGGGTGATGACGATTCAGATGAAGGTCCCACCTTTGTTCCCTCCTTGGGTGCGTGGTCAAAGCCACTTCATTTCACGCCACCACCGACTCCACCGGAACCTGCAACTCCAAGGTTCCAAGTTACAGAGAGGCTACAAAGTCAAATAGATTCATTCTGGCCGTCCATTGGTGAAGCTATTGTCAACGGTCCCAAGAAGAAGGGTCATGTGATGTTTCCTAAGAAATCAGTGACGCAAATGCCGGTAGATAAAATCCCACCTCCGGCTCTCAAGGAAGATGGTAGCCTTCGGTTTCCATGGGCTGCCCGAATGAACCAATCTTCTAGAAACTTGTTTCGTGCCACTGAGCCGACATACCGACTTGATGGAACTCCTCAAGTGACAATCCCCTCTAAGGTACTTAAGCTAGGACCTGAGAATAAGGAAGAATATGTTGTAGGACAGTTTCATAGGTGTTCTAGCCCGCCTGGAGGTCTTATTCATGCAGTGTTGAATAGGTTATGGGGTCGAGAATGTAGGATATCCTGCCGGAAGTTGGGGGACTCTTCGTTTTTGTTCCATATCCCTCATGAAAATACTCGTAAATGGGTTATCCAGCGAGGTGTGTGGCATGTTGATGATTGTCTTCTCTTTGTGTCTCCTTGGAATCCGGTAACCTCTTTCAAAATCCCGGAGATCTCTACCTTACCAGTGTGGGTCAACCTCAAGAATATCCCAGATTCATGTTTTTCTAGGTTAGGCATTAGTCACATAGCATCGGGTTTGGGAGAACCAATGCTTACGCACAAGCCTCGCTTAGATCCAGCAAATATGGGAGAAGCAAAAATTTTAGTTGAAGTTGAGCTAGATAAGCCATTTCCGAAGCTAATTGCGCTTGATGACAAGCAAGGCAATATCTTTTTAGTAGAGGTAGAGTATTCTTGGATTCCTAGTGCTTGTGATAGATGTGGAGCACTTGGCCATAAAGAGAAAAGGTGTCTAGTACCTCCTAAACCTCATGATTCTGTTCCTGTTACTAAGGAACCTCAGGTTACAAACGATGAGATTCCAGTGGTGAATATCGTTCATTTGGCACAGAATTCTTTTAGTACACTTATGGAAAATTTGGAGCCATGTTCGGCCTCGCTCTCTACCCAACAGGCACTTAACACTCCAGAAAAGTCTTTGACCACTACACCTTCCGAGGTTGCAGCTGTCACTCCCTTTACAGATTCGCATGAGGTACATTCTACTTCTTGCTCAGAGATTGATGTCACTATCCCTATGTTAGCAGCTACAAATGTTGCTCCCTCTCATTCACCTATTATGGAAGATATTCCATCACAATCTATCATTGTGGAAGAACCTGGTTTTTCTGCAAATGAGCATCAAATTGACCCTACCACTCCTCCCACCCACAATCAACAACAATTCTATAGAGAGTCGGAGATTCCGGTTACTTATGGAAAAGGAGCTGGTTTTGATGTGGTTGGAGAGTCTTCTGGTTATAACTTAACTAGAGGTGGAAGGGAAATTAAACCAACACAAAAATTTCAAGATATGGAATGGACAAATGTTAGTGGAAGAGGTAAAAGAGGTCGTCGCGGCCGAGGGAACCACAACCACTAGTTAGTGTCTTTCTATTTCTGTCTTTCTAGGATTCAATTGTGAATCTTTCTCTAGAGTTCTTTAATTCTATGCTTGTTGCAAACTTTTCCAAACTTATGAGTTAAAACTCATACTTGTATTTTCTTATGCATTTTAATTGAAAGCTCTTTTTCAAAAAAAAAAAAAAGACTTAAACGAGACAGAGAACTTGGATGGATTCCTTTGGGGAGGAATTGCGACAAAATAAAATAAACTTAAATCATCCGATTGTAATAGCAGTTTCCACGTTTGTTCATCTTCATTCAGGTTGCAGAATAATAATCTCAATACTATGATATTCTCTACATTAATTTCTGTTATTTAGTCGTGGAAAACTAAAGAAAAATTAATACCTTAGCCCGTTAGCTGTACAACGAGTTAGAAAATAAACAAAGCATACCGATATATCTTATTATTGTTAATATCATTTGATTGAAGTATTACAGGCGTAGGTGTAGCTAACAGTAAACAAGAAACTGCATGCAATACACAAAACGAATTGATTATTATTTTTAACTAGTACTAGGTTTGAGCAGAGTAGATCTCAAGATTTTGGAGACTATAGGCGATTAATAAAAATTTATGTAAATTTTATACAAAAGTTAGAATCCTATATGTATATATATATATATATATATGTATTTTTCTACAATCTTGAAAGTTATATGCCAATATTTCATTTGCTTATATTCATGACCAATCCTGAGTTCGAGTTCAAATAAAACATTGTGTTCGAGGAGAAAAATACTTTACGTTATGTAAAGATTTTAGTAAAATTTGAAGTTTATTTTCGAAAATACGATGTTCTATAATCTATGATGGAAACCCTGATTGCACAAAATGTAACTATTGCAGCCGTAAAATTTATAAACGAAAAAAAAATTACAAACGAATTTAATAAAAAAAAAATTACAAACGACAAAAAACCCCACTAAGGAAGGTTCAAATAATTACAAGCGTTTTACCAAAAAAAAAAATAATTACAAGCGACACATAAAAATATGTCGGTCCGCACTGTAGCTCACAACACTGCACAAAACTTTATATCGCTTTGGTAAATTTTAAACAGAACCAAATTCGAACCAAACCGGAAACAAAAACTCCCAAAAAAAATGTTTTGTTCAGCCACCCCTATAAATACATCCTCAAACCCCATCTCCACATAAAACACAAACACATCAAACTAAAACAAACTTAAACCAGTTCTTTTTTCTTGCATCTTGGTGTGCTGTTCTGTCTAATTAATGGGAGGCAACAGCAGCAAGCAATCATCGCGCTCAAGCTTCTATAAATCACGAAGGTCGTCTCATAGAGTTCAAGTAGACGACGGCGTATACACGAGGAAGGCATGGGCCAGCGACGAGGACAAGCGACATTGGGTGGCTGAGCCAGGTATTGACCGTAAAGCTTCTGCCTTCATCGCCAGGTTCCATGCCTCTCGTGTCTCTGAGTCCGAGCGCCAAACTCTCCCTCCTTGTCAGTCTCATCATAACTAGCCATCATCATAATCATAACGACGATGATGATGAAGTAAGAAAGAAGAAGCTAATGCTTATTTAGTTTGGTTCAATATGTATTTTCTCTTTACTTTGATGCTTATGATGATGTCCTTACGTTTATTTGTAAGATGTCTTAAATATAGCTTAAAGTCATTCTCTACAATTAATATTACAGATGAACCTGTCATGTTAACATGGGAAGTTTTATCGATAAGTTTCAAGTGTTGATGAAGACTGGCACATATATTTCAAGCATACTTGTTAAGGAATGAAGTCTCCCGATGGTAGTCGGAGAATTAATTAGCTTATAGGTAAAGGGTTTAGTGTCAATTCATCTATCACCAGTTGTTTTTTAAGTTAAAAATTCATAATAACCTCAAATTTAGCATGGTATCAGAATTACCCGATACTGGATTATATAAATATTAGAATCAATAAATTTATTACCAATTGATTTTAAGTTAATCACATGATAACTCTAAATTTAGCAATACTCAACCTACCAAAAATATTCCTACATAAAATGACATATGATTGAGAACATGTCAAGACGTACGCAGTACTCTGATATAGTGATATTGGTATGATTCGGGTCTAGGTAGTAAACAATGAGATCTTACACTACTGTTCCATATATATATATATAGGAAGTACTTACACTAGATGATAGTTTTTATTGCGATTAATTAAATAAGAAGAATTAGATTTGGAGCTAGCTGTAGAATCTAGAACAATATATGTAGATGATTCTATTTCCCCACTTGTAGTTTGTACATAAAGGTACATATTTGTTCCTTGATTTGCCATCTTCCTCCCCCTCGCCATCTTTTGCTTATTTGTATTTGTACATTTGTTTTCCAGTTTTCTTATTTATTTTTGATATCACTTTTTGTTGTCTATTTTAATAATTCGATATCCTTTTACTTTTTTTTTGCTCAATTTGATATAATATATTTTTGAGTAATAAAGTTCATAACTACTAAAATGTTATTATATATATTTGAAACAAATGTATGAGAATTGAGAAGAGAACAAAAAACGTTAATTGTGAAATTTACTAATGGTCCAGACGGAGATTAGTCGATAATTCTACTATTGCTTTGTTAAGGATTTTTAACACTAAAACCCCCTCAACTAAGTTTGTTTTGGGTAAAAACCCCAAACTAAGTATTTAACAAAATAACCCCCAAACTAACTTTATTTAATGAATTAAACTCTTTCAGATCATAATTACCAGTACTACTGGTAAATTTTTAGTTTAGTAGTTTTTACATTAAGTAAACATAGTTGAGGGTTCTACCACTAAATAAAAAAATCCAAAATATAATAACATTATCTAAAAATTAGTAACTTTAATTTTCAAAATTAGCATTTTTAATGTATATAGATATGTCAGTCTGATTTTTTTTAAATCAACACTATATATGTATAAATTAGAAATGTAAAAACCCCAAAACAGAAAAAAAAATATCTAAAGCTTTACCTGTAATAAATATTATCTAAAAATTAAAAATGTAAAAGACAAGAAAATATACCAAAAATTATATATTATCTAGTAACTTTAATTTTCAAAATTAGCATTTTTAAAAATTTCTATTAATATATGAGTCTGATTTTTTTTTAAAATAACATTATATATGTATAACTTTAATTATACATTTTTTTTTATACATATATAATGTTGATTTTTAAAAAAAATCAGACTGATATATTTATAGAATTTTTAAAAAGCTAATTTTGAAAATTAAAGTTACTAGATAAGATATAATTTTTTTATTATATTTACTTGTCTTTTACATTTTTTTAATTTTTAGATAATTTTTAATACAGGTAAAAGCTTTAGATATTTTTATATTTTTGGGTTTTTACATTTTTAATTTATACATATATAATGTTGATTTAAAAAAAATCAGACTTATATATCTATATTTTTTTAAATGCTAATTTTGAAATTAAAGTTACTAATTTTTAGTAATGTTATTATATTTTGGATTTTTTTTTATTTTTAATGATAAAACCTCCAACTATGTTTACTTATTGTAAAAACCCTTAAACTAAAATTTACCAGTAATATTGGTAAATATGACCTGAAAGGGTTTAATTCATTAAATAAAATTAGTTTATGAGTTATTTTGTTAAATACTTAGTTTGAGAGTTTTTTATCCAAAACAAACTTAGTTGAGGGTTTTTTACGTTAAAAATCCCTTTGTTAACTAGCGGTTCAAGACTTTCTACGGCTTTTAGCCGTAACACACTCAACAAACTAAGGAGCAGAAACAACAAAATATATGATATTATCATAAAGAGAGGATGCATTATTCTCCTAATTCAAATATGTAAAGCTAGGTTTTACTCGATCTGTTGATTATAGGAAAAGGGAAATTGCACCTTATGACCATCAAATGATTATATCCTTGATTATACTATAAAAACGCACAATAGATGATCGGAAAGAATGACTGGATGTCACAAATAGCGTTAATATATTACTCTAGGTTCAGCTGATGAGTTTAAGTTTACTATTTGCATCCTTTTTGTTAGGGTTTAATTAAAAGAAAAAAAGTCAAATCATATAGTTTTTGCTTATCTACAAGTAAACCGAAAGTTAGGTTGTTCATGGAAAATGGAAACCAAATAAAATGTTAATAACTCATTGTAGCTAGGTAATATGGGCTTGTCCTAACTTGAAGATCAAATGATCAAGTGGACAATATGGAGATTCATGTTTTTCTAGGAACGGTTTTGAGTTGTTTTAGGTTCGAACATAATCTATATTCACTTTTAAACAGTGACATTCTCAGTTCCTGGATTTTTATGTTTGGTCTGACAAAGTAATTTAGTTATGTAGTTTTTGACTCAAAACAAGTAATTTTTGAGCTGGATCTAATTCAAAATGTCAAATCTACCAATGTGGACATCAATGGAACCAACCTTTAACACTGCCCAACATTTCGCGAGGACGAGGGATCAATCGTTTCTTTCTATAGCGAATATCAAGTAATATTTTATCATACTCCATAGTCTGATAGTCAATCCACTAAGAGTCGATTTTAGGGATGCATTACTTGGTATATTAATTTTTTCTTCTTTTTGTATATTAACTTGTTTTTTAACAGGTATACAAAATTAAATTAAACGTGAACAAACTTAACTGAAAGAGTAAAAAGATAAAAATTAACAAATTTTCAAAAGACATAATTTTATAGGGATTTTGTATGTCTCATAAATTTTGTACAATATAAATATTCGTTTATTGGTTTTGACGTGTCCAAATCAATAACAAATCCTAATTGTAATGTAATTTCTCAATCAAATACTACTGACCATCCGTTTAAAACACAACACAATTTTTTAAAAACCAACACACATAATCATCAACGAATGGTGCTATCTCCTATTTCAAGATTCTATCTATAGATTCTTCGATGGTTAATTTATGCTTAGACCTACACGAAACAAAAGACAAAACCTAGAGTATAAGTAGGCTACATAATTGTTCTGTATTAACAGATTCATGATTTGAAGATCAAGTCACGCCCATCAATTTGGCTTTGAAACGCTTTCTGTCAAAATGGACAAGACATGACTTCCTTCGCGTCTTTCGTATTAGAATTTAGAACCAACCATCTAAAATCTCTTTTCCTTTTTCTACTATATTTTTATTTTATTTTAAACTTTTTGTCAGCTACTTGATTTTTATTATTGGGTATCTATTTACATATTTACAGAATCATACGAATCTAATAATTTTATATGAATAAAAGATCGGAATAAAAAGCTACCACGGAGTGTAAAAGCTACCGCGGAGTGTAAAAGCAGAAAAAGACTGTAGTTTTACATAAAGAAAGCAGAGAAAGACTGTAGTTTACAAAAAAAAAAGCAGAAAAAGACTGAAAACATGCTAGTAGTTAACCAAGTGGTAATACACTATTGGTAAGAGTTGATTCAAGACAAATTCCAAAACCTTCGGTCCTGGATCGATTTTTTTTGCTGAAAACAAATTGCTGTTATTTTATACCCCCAAAAAACAAATTGCTGCTATTTAACATACGAAATGAAGTCATGCTTTAAATCTTAACAAAAACTCAGGGTTGGATTAATCGTTACTATTGTTCTTTTGAGAGAATAGTTGGGTTTCGCCCGCCCCAGACACCCACCGGTTAACAAAAAAAAAACATGCTGCCTAGAAGTTGTGATCGAAATATAGCATTCACGTATTAGTCACTAAATTTCTTTCTAATTCAAAAGAGATGAACGTGATTGTTTTTTTCGTTAGTGACTAACATTTTGATCTTTGGTAATCAAATGTAGTAACACAAAAACAAAGCGAAGAGAAAGGAGGACCATACAACAAATGAACTTCTCGGCGAGTTGCTGGCCACAAAGCAAAGCAAATGTAGGAATACAAAAACAAGTCGCTTGCGACTGTTCCATTGAAGCTTTCATCGTAATCTTTTCTGGGCTTCTTCCGCTGGTCGCCAGCAGACTAATTATCGAGCCCATTGGGCCTAAAGGGTAAGAGCTATTTATGGAGCTCTATTAACCTGTTCAAGCTCGATGCAATGCAATATTAGCATAAGCTAGTTTTACTAGTTTTGAATCTTGATGAATAAACAAGTACCAATTTTTTAGCCGAACTTCAAATATAGTTGCCAGATTTACGAACCCATTCGGACTGGAATAGAGTCACTTCTATTTCTAACTCGCTTCTAAGTTTCACAGAATTTCAACATAAATATATATTAACTTTCAACGCAAGACGATATAAAAAATGGAATGAATTGGTCTACAAACTAAAACTTATAAAACGGATTGAATCAGTTCAAATCAATCTAAAGTAGTGTCGATTTTAGATCGGGTCATTTGGATTAGTTTTGGGTTGTTCTCATATGAATGCAATATATAAAACACATAATAATCACAAACTAAAGTTTCTCATATATTTTATTTTACAAAAGAATTTGCCTTGCCAGGCTTTTTTTTCTTTTGTGTCTAGATTAAAAATTTGAAAACAAGTATTGTGTGGTTGACAAATAAAAACGTAAGAAGTGATGCTATATTAAATGTGGAATTCATTAAAGTTAATAAACTGAAATTAGAGAAAATGATCAAATAAGAAGCTGATACGCGTCACAAATTCATAATAATTATTATATTGGAAGATAACTAAAGGAAAGAAAAAGATAGGTTAGATTGGAGAAAGGAGAGTTCGAACGTTATAATTGAGACATAGACTTGCAGCAAGAAAAAGGAGAGGGACTGATGGGAAAGGTTTAAGAATGTGAGGATGCAGAAAAAGATTTAAGTAATTAAGAGTGTGGCTAATCAGAGACTGGCTATCAGTTCACCCCCACTTTAATTAATTACCAAACACACATCACGTATTCATTTGATGGCTCATATTTTTATTTTCAACCAGACAAAACACCTTTTTATGATTGCTAGTTGCTACTATATATGTTAAACTTTTAACTCATATAAATTAGTTTTTTTTTCATACAGTTAGTTTCCAGGAATACCGACTGCAACAACAACAAGTCAATGAAGTAATAAACCTTGAGTAGAATGAAAAATTAGAGACGCGAATTGTCAAAGTCATAACCAGTAGTACATGTGAGTTCTATGAATTTATCAACATGGATGCAAATATGTAAACTAAGAACTCGACTAGGAAGAAAAAAAAAAACGAAAAGGAAGAAATGTGGAAATTGAGTTAAAGTCCTACTTAATGTAATTATGCATGAGTAGGATCATGGGTCATACTTTTCAACTAGACAAACACGCTTTTTATTATTACTTTTTTATATCTTTTGAAAATCCATATCACCTCCTTAATATCTTTCTAACTTTTCATTTCAATTCTTGCTCTTAATTAAAACTTCAAACTACTCTTTAAACTCTATAATTATCGCTTTTGCTTTACTTAGAACTGAAGATTTATATATACCACTATAGAGAGACAAAATCTCCCCAAATCAGTTTGGGAAAAGAAAAGGAATTTTTTGTAATATATATATAGGTAACTTATCTATGAAGCTTCAGATCATTCACTTATAATCATGTAAAATTTTGAATTGATTTTGTTGATAGCATTTTTTTTGGGGGGGGGGGGGGGGGGGGGTTAAATAGAAAATAAACCATCTTATTTATAATTATAATATCTTGTTTGAATCCGAGGTTAATGAGGTATGATTTGAAGAAAAAAGAAACCATCATTTTTGACTTAATAGCATTTCGTCACAGAACTTTTAGTGACATGAAATGTTTTTCACTAAACTATACTTAAAACTTAAAATCACTTTACGAGTCCGTTAACGTGGACCCAATTGTTCAAAATTGCCTCTTTCGTTATGTGCTGAAATCAAGTAAAGTCGAATACCTTTTCTTAGTAAAAGTAACTGATAATCATATAAATTAATTGAGTGGTTTTATTTTAGACAGAGATATAATGAATAATTATTACTTAACCTCCGTGATTATAAAAAGAAGTGATGATCACTATCATGTTTGATGGTAATTTTTGACTTCAGCGATTTGGGATCTCATGTAAATCAGAAAATGTAATTATGACATTTGCCATCTGCTAATGTCTCTCCGTCGGGCGAACACCCCCATCTTTGCCTTGATAACGTGGCATAACGTCAACTATATATTGTGATACAATTGAAACTTTAAAGATTTGGAATCTTAAAACAACTCGTTCTTATTGTTTTTGTAACCCTGATGTTACATATGTGTGAATTAAATCTCTGATGCACCAGTAAAATGCCTAGCACTCGTAGATACCGAATGCGGACGTCGTGGGCGCAAGGAAGATAAATTCGCTATCAAAGTTGACATCTGAGGGGTGCGGAGACTGTATGCCCTGCAGTACGGTATGATTTTTTCGGTTTAGGAAAATTACTATTTCTATTGGAAAAAGGAAATCAAATTTTTTTAAGCTATATAAATATGGGTCTAACAATTTGAAATTATGATCACATTAATAATAAAAAATCCTAAACGGATATTTGCCTCAATACATTTTGTTCTCTATTCTTCTTCTAACCTAACTGTAGCCGCCAACACCTAAGAATAATACCGCAAAGACCTATTTTGCGATGCCTTACATGTGAATATTAGGTTTTGTTAATTAGTCACAACTGTTTGTTTGCATTTATATTTGCGTTTCCATGTTATATTATTTAACCATAGTAACATATAACAACACAAACAATGAAACTGACCGTCAAAACTATATTTTGACAAAGTTTGATGTAGAAGGAGTTAGTTGCAGTAGGTAATTTCACAACTCATACTCACTAGTGGTTTATGGATCTTAAGTTAATCTTAACTTCATCTAATAGTCCGTTTGTATGTCTCATTATTCCATTAAATACTTATGGATTATCATGAAATTCAACTATGATATTCTCTTGTATGTTTTCACTCCAACCATCGTGGATTTATATTTGCGTTTTGCATGTGCATGCTATGCTAACCAACCATGCATACAGTTTACCTAAAAGCTATGCATGGATTTTTTAAAATAAATATAGATACATTTGTAGATGATAAACTGATGATTTAAGTAATTTTTTTTCCCTTCAGAATGTGAGCCAACATAGCATCGGATGCTATAGCTGATAATTATACTCAGAAGATGAATTCATGAAAATGTACGAGGACGAAGTAAAACATTGTGCCATTGCCATACACATTCTGGAATTGGACACGATAGAAAGTTATGTTTCAACAATCTCTTTCTTCACTACTTGCCTATCTAAGCAAGCTTTTAATGTACTTAGAACAAGGAAATATATATATATTCTCGTGACCAAATTATGAGCTTTCTGTTTTTGTCCCACTTTTGCAATCATCATACTTCTACAAAATGATGCTTTCCCACTTTATTTTGGGCCTCTTTCATTCGTCTTCATATCTTTCATCATTGGTTTTTATTTTAACCATTTGTGAGTTTTTGGAAACAAATAACTAAGGAGTCATTGACATGTTGGTTTTGAATGTTAAAAACTATTTAGATACTGTTTTAACTCTGCATCGAATATCTTTCTTTTTGCCACTAACATGACCAACACTAAACTCTTCATTTTGTAGCTTAGAACAATGCAATAATTGGAATTTAAATAGATGAAAAAGTTCAATATGAATATAACTAAAACAACATATCGATGTGCGATTTTGTACTAATCATATTGATTTTCTACGCGTTCTTGAAGAGTTCATGAATAAGATTCTTGTGCATCTCTTTCTGATCATTATTGGATATACAAGTTTTGTCAAAGTGCCCAACTAATCTGGGAAGAGAGCCAAATCCTTATATTTTTTTTATCATTATTTGTCAAGATAAGCTAAAAAAATATCATGCATTTGGTCAAAAACCTTACTACATTTTTTTTGTAACTGACAATGAAAAAAAAAAACCTTACTACATTTTCCTCCTACATTTTTTTTTGAACATTAAACTCCACCTCCACATATTGTATGGTTAATTACAGCTCATTTTTCGTAATGGTGCTATTTGACTGCAATAGCAAAACTATTGGACCATACGGCTACTTGATTGTTGTTTTCTTCTTATTTTATAGCTATTAATCTTCCACCTCTTTTGACCAAAAAAAAAAAAAAAAAAAAATCTTCCACCTCTTGGTTCATACTTTCATGTCAATATTTCTCTAGGACCTTGAAAGAGGCAAGTCGGCAAGTCCTACTCTCATGAACATCTCGAAAATAGAACAAACGTCAACCTCTCTCTACCTTGAAAAATTTTAAATGCTCAATCATTTGGAAGGCGGCTATAAGAACCTATACAAACATCACCGTGACTTTCTATGCACATTAACTTAAATAGCTGTATATTTTTTTATTTTTTTTTTGCCGTCTAAGATTTTTTTAAACAAAGAAAACATATTACAAGGTCCAAAAAGCCCATAGATTAACTCCAAACCGGGAAAAACATAAGCCCAATACACACGCGAGACATCAAACCCAAAGAAAACCCAGACCCACCACTCCACCGCTCAAGCGCACAACACACCCCGCCATGTGTAGACACCGTAGCAGCACCGAGACGCGTGGCAAAGAATGGAGCATCGTCATCTGGAAAGGCTGGAAATCTCCGCCGGGGCCATAAGCCGGGAACTACGCCGGAAGTTCAAATCACCAACTCCTTCTCCTATGAGAAGTCGACGCTGCAGATACACGAAGCAGAACCACCGAAACACCGGGACTATACCAAATGACCTCCGAATCCACCCCCAACAACTGTATTGGAGGTCTAGGATTCGAAGTCTACCACACACCGCCCGAGACTAAGAGAGCATCCATCGAAGAACTCGAGATCTCCTCCAATCCCAGCCACTACCCACAGAACCGAAAACCTTTTCACGCAGCTCGAACACTTCCACGAGACACAGAAACCGGCGACCACCATCGAAGTAGATACGGTACGATCCCAGAGTCAACCGCCGGCGATAAACGGTGGTGGAATCACCATTTCCCGGAAACCAAAATCGATATCCATCCATAAAATGACTACGCCGAAAAAGAAAGACAAGAACTAAGCTAGACGACTAAGCTAAGATTCCGACCGACGTCGTAGCTGAGAGAGCCCACGAACGCCGGTCGGAGACGGAAGAGCGACGATCGGAATCCTCTGTCTTTTTTGTTTTTTGCCTTAGAGGATAAGTCCTTTTTCAGTCAGAATTTGGGATAATTCCACCCACCATTCAAATAAAAGTCACGTTTATTTTAAATAGCTGTATATACTTTCTATGCACATTAACTTAAAATATACTCATACAGGAGCTTGGCATCGGCCAACTTAATACATTTTATAAATAAATAAATAACTGGCTGACTTCCATTACTGCTATGATTAGATTGAGGTAAACGTTGACAAAAAGATTGAGGTAAACTATGAGATTCACTGCAAAAAAACACGCAGATACTGAAGGATTTTTTTCTCAGTATGTCGTCGGAATAACCGTATTTCGATGACATACCGAGAAAAAAGTTCATCGAAACAAATTTCTCGAAATTTCATTTTCCTTCGGAATTTTCTCGAAATTTTTTGACGGAATTTCGAGGAACAGTAATTCCGAGGAAATTGTAAGGACGAGGGTTCGTCACAAAAGTCCTCAAAATTTTCTAGGGACGTGGTCGTCGAAATATTCTGAGGGAACCCTTTCTTCGGAATTTTCAAAAAAAAAAAATAAAAAAATATTAATTTTTTAATGAAATTCGAAAATATAAAATATAAAATAAATATTGAAATTGAAAATATATTAGATAATATTATTCAAAATTGTACAAATTAAAATATATTAAAAATTAGTTTTAACAAATAAAAATTTTAAAAATCCAAAAATAGTTTTTAATCACAAAAATATAAATATATAAAAAATAGTTTAATAATTACTATATAGTTTTTAGTATACATGATTTACATATATATATATATATATATATATATATTATATATATATATTATATATATATTATTTATAAAAATTACAAATCATTTATAAATATAGAAAAAAGGTTTTTAAATATTTTTAAAATTTATAAAAAACGTTTTATTATTACTGTAAACGTTGAAAAACGTTTTAATATATATAAAAATAGTTTAATAATTACAAAAATAATTTAAATATATAAAAAAGAGTTTAAATATATAAAAAATAGTTTAGTAATTACAAAAAACGTTTTAAAAAATCATATACGCATTTTTAAAAATCAAAAAAACGTTTTAAAAAATCAAAGAACGTTTTAAAACATGAAAAACGTTTTGAATTTTAACCAAAACACAAAATAAATCGAAAAAAATAAAACAACAATTTCATAATTACAAAAAAAGTTTTAATATATATAAAATAGTTTAATAATTAAAAAATAGTTTTAATATATAAAAAATAGTTTAATAAGTACAAAAATAGTTTTAATATATAAAAATAGTTTTAAAAATCAAAAAATGTTTTAAAAATTCAAAAAAGTTTTAAAAAAATCATATACACATTTTTTAAAAATAAAAAAAACGTTTTAAAAAAATCAAAAAAACGTTTTAAAAAATCATATACACATTTTTAAAAATCAAAAAACGTTTTAAAAAATCAAAAAACGTTTTAAAACATGAAAAACGTTTTGAATTTTACCCATAACACAAAAGAACTAAAAAAAATATATAACAACAATCCAAACAACAATCCAAACTTGAAAATCCTAAGCTATCCATTCAATCCTAGAATTTCCTTCCTAACAACCTAAATTTTGAGATCTAACATCCAAAAAATCGATATATGAAGAGAGGAAGCGAAGAGAGATGAACTTACATGATAGGAAGAGAGGAGAGGAAGAGAGGGGATTTGCCGCGCAGAAGAAGAGAGGAGAGGAAGGAGGCCGCGCAAGAGAGGAGAGGAAGAGAGGAGAGGCCGAGAGAAATGGGGAAGAGAATAACGTAAAACCTAATTTATGAGACGTCCGACGGACACTGTCCATCGGAATTTCCTCATAAAATTTAATAATGTTCCTCGAAATTTCCTCGAAATCTTCTAATCTAATTTTCGCGAAACGTTTGGCGGCTAGGGTTGCCGGGTTAATGAAAACTATTCCGAGGAAAGCAGGTTCCTCGAAATTTCCTCACAATATTGTGAGGAAATTTCGAGGAAACAGGGTTTGAAAGCAGGTTCCTCGAAATTTCCTAACAATATTGTGAGAAAATTTCGAGGAAACAGAGTTTGGGGTTTTGAAAACATCGATTTTTTTCCTCTATGTCATTTCTTATACAAATGTAATTCATACTAATGAGGTTTCTTTGTATAGATGATCATAAACAATGAAATAACACAATTACAAAAATAATTGTAAGTATTCCCTTTAACGTTTATTAAAATGTATAAGTGTTTCTCTTATGTTGTGTGGTTTCCGTTCAATCCGCAAAACATTATTTTCGGTTTAAAAAACTAAAGTTTGACTTCATAATCTGCCTAAGACACTTAATGAAGGTTATATACGTGTTATTCAATCCGCAAAACGTTGTTTTCGGTTTAAAACCCCTTATTCCTCGAAATTCCCTCGGAATATTGCGAGGGAATTTCGAGGAAATACCGAAAATCATTTGTTTCGTCGAAATTTCCTCGAAATATTTCGAAGGTATTCGACGAATAAAGGGTTTTAAATCAAACCCCTCAACCGTGAAGGGACATTCCGAAGAAATTTCGAGGAAATCTTATTGTCCCTCGGTATTCCCTCGAAAAATACCGAGGAAATATGTCTTCCTCGCAATTTCCTCAAAAAATTTCGAGGAAATGTGTCTTTCTCACAATTTCCTCGAAATTTTTCGAGGAAATACCTAGGAAACCATATTTCTTGATTTCCTCGGTATTTCCTCGATTTTTCGTCAGAAAATTCCGAGGAACTCATTTTCCCTCGATATGTCCCTCAGAATACTGATGTTTTCTTGTAGTGATTACGTCTGGTTACAATAATATGTCAAACGCTTCAGATTGGACATAAAAGAGATTGGGTGTTTTTTTCGTTGTCATGACATCCTTCAGTTATTTAGTAAAAAAAAAAGATATCCTTCAGTTATGCTGATGATATCTTATGACTAAACTTAAGTTACCTTTTTTTGGTGAGTTTTCACACATTAAAAATATTGATATTTAATTACAAATATACTAATTGTGATTATCTATTTTCAATCATTTTAAGTAAAAATATGTCAAATCTTTAAAAAACCCAAAAATGTTTTTTGACTAAAAGAACACACAAAGAAAAAAAAATTAAAAAATTGTTTTATTATAGAGGTAAATGACAAGTATACTCTTACTATCTATGTATAAAGTTAAATAAATAATAAAAATCAAAACAATGTATTCTAAAAAATTATTCATTTGAAACTTTTTATTCCACAATATTTTAAATTATTATTTAATTTGTAATATATATATTTTAAAACCCCTTCAAATATAAACTCTAAGTTTAAATTAGCTAATCCTATTAGTATTATTGTTTTTACTTCTTTGATGAATTTGTTTTAGTCATTTTGACATTTTATGCTATACTTGTGATAATTCTTTTATGGTTATCCTAGAATATTTCTCTAAAAATACAACAAATACAACTATTTTTGAAATACACTAGTTATCTTTATTATATAATTACAAAAACTCAGAATTCAGAAAATATATTTAATAAATATTTTTGTCAATATGAAACAGAAATGATATGATATCTTTGTTATTAGATTATAATATTTTAAACCATTTTTCATGTGGTATAATGAAAACACATTTGCTATATAACATATATTCGTAGAATCATTGTGGCTTATTGATTAAAGTTTAAAAGGTTTATAACACACAATTCTTAGTTTCTAATGTTTTTCTTTATTAATATGGACTGGGAGAGTTTTTACTATTCCAAAACATTAGAAACCAATTATAAATATGGACTTATCTCGATAATTATGTCTGGGAGAATTTTTACTATTCCAATTTAGCACATAATTATTCCGCATTATTATTCTAATGTTTTCTTTTATTAATATTAATTATTCTAGATTTATGCAATAGCCCAAAATAAATTTTAAGAAAAGATGTATCATATAAATACTCTTTTTTTTGGGGTATTCAATTGAGTCGAAAACAAAACTCATATATTAATATAGATGTATATAATAAAAGATGTATTATAATTTAGTTTCACATAACAGATGAATCGAATGTTAGGATCTTAAACTTATTCTTTTATCATCCAACCACAAGATCTTTTTTTTTCTTTTTTTTTCTCCTTAACCTTTCCTTTGATAATTATAACCTGAAGACTTATCCTTTACAATTTTTAAGAGGATAGAATTAAAAGTGGAACCAGATAAGCATATAACAAGAGAAAGCATGTGAAGCAAGCAAATTAGACCGCAAGAGATGGATCATTGCTGGACCCTGTCAAACCAAGTAGATAGATATGACTGATGATCTTGTCCGGTGTTTGAAGCGATGACTGTTTCTTTTCTCTTCAAATCAAGAGCGAGAAGTTTGGCACGTAGCTGAAGAAAGATATCTCTCACGATCTGCGCCGATGGTCTTGAGAGTTGGGTATGAGCCCTTGAGTTCCTTTCCCGCCAGATATGGTAAATAGCAGCTTGGAACAAAAGCTTTTTAATTTGCCTGTACATCCCAGCAGGTCCTGTGAGAAGCCAAGGAATGATTTGCTGAAGCGAAGAAGGCTGTTGAGACCCGCTTCTTTGAAACAGACGACTCCAAACCTCAGTTGAATAACTGCATTCAAAAAATAAGTGAGGAGTTGTTTCTTCTTCCTGACTGCAGAGCAAGCAAGTTGCAGGAATATTGATTCCCCAAGAAATCAGCTTGTCTCGTGTTTTCATTCTGTCTTTCATCACTAACCAAGCTATAAAAGCATGTTTAGGGATGTGATCTTTGAACCAAACAACAGAGGACCAACCCACAGTTGCCGGATCTGGATATAGGGCTTCCGAAAGCTTAGAAGAAGAGAAAGGCTCCGGAGGGCCGTTGAGTGAGTTTGTCCAAATGAAATAATCATCCTCTGCAGATAGAGATATATCAGGCGGCTGAGATGGAAGAGAAGCGCGAAGAGCTAAGAGAGTGGGGTGTCTGCTTCGTGAATTTTCCCATCCCCTCCCGTTAATAGCTGAAGAAACTGTGGCATCGACTGGAATCCCTGCGACCATTGGACCCATAGGTCCTGTTATGTCTATGAGCGGTCCTGCCAGGGTCCAGTTATCGTGCCAAAAGGAAGCAGTTCTGCCTGAGTTAATTTGGCAGGTAATGAAAGGTCTTGCAGTATCCCGAAGGTTCATTAGACTGCGCCAAATCCAGCTACCAACATTTGAGAAGCCTGTGTCCCAAATCATTCTGTCCTCAAGATATTTCTTCTTCACCCAAGCTACCCATAATGATTCAGAGCCAGAAAGGACTTTCCAAAGCAATTTGATACCATAGACAACATTGAGACCACGTAGTGGCTTTAAACCCAACCCTCCACACTCTTTTGGAACACAGACCCCTTCCCATGATACTTTCGCTCCTCGGGCAGAATCTGGTGCTCCAGTCCAAAGAAAGGCATTTAACATACGCTCAAGTTTATCCAAACAACCCTTTGGGATTGGAAACACCGAGGCCCAGAATCGGATCATATTATAGAGAACCGACTGGATCAGCACAAATCTGCCGGCGAAAGAAAGATGTCTTGCTGTCCAAGAAGAAACTCTGGCTTTAATTTTGTCAATGAGCGGCTGATAGTCATCACATCTCAGTCTTTTCGGGGACAAAGGCAAGCCCAGATACTTAACCGGTAGAGATCCCTGCGTGATGCCGAACTCAGATGCAAGTTGAGTAGACATAGCCTGATCGTTGCCATCAATGAAGACACACGTTTTCCGGAGGTTCAACGCGAGACCCGAGCACCTCTGAAAATCCCTGAGAACTTGGAGGATACCTCGAAGAGAGGAAGTCTTTCCATCGAAGAATATCAGAAGGTCGTCTGCAAAGCTCAGGTGTGACACCAAAGGATCGATACAAGAGGGATGTGAACCAAATTTGTCTTCCAAAGCAGCTTTATCAATTTCTCTGGACAGAATATCCATAGCCATTACAAACAAGGAGGAAGAGATAGGGTCTCCCTGCCTCAAACCCTTTTCTCCAGGGAAAAAACCAGCTAGTTCCCCATTAATGGCAACTGAGAAGTGAGGGGTTGATATGCAGACTTTGATCCAATTTATAAAGATCGGAGGTAGAGCAAAAGCAGAAAGGATATTGAGAATGAAATTCCATTTAATACTGTCAAACGCCTTTGTTATGTCAACTTGCAAACACCCTCTAGAGACCCTGCCTCTCTTATTAAAATCCGCCACAAGTTCAGCTGCCAGTAGTACATTGTCCGCCAAGACCCGCCCTTTCACAAAGCCTGCTTGATTATTCTGAACTGCCTCCTGCGTAATTGTCTTTAGACGCGAGCCAAGTATCTTGGAGATAACTTTGTACACTGTGTTGCAGAGAGAAACCGGTCTGAAGTCAGAGAGAGAGGAAGCACCCGTAATCTTTGGAATCATAGAAATTACGGTTGCATTCGTTTGGCGCGGCAATCTCGACGATGTGAAAAAGCTTCGAACCGCATCCAAGAAATCTCTTCCCACCAGATCCCAAGACCCAGTAAAGAACTCACTAGAAAATCCATCAGGTCCAGGCGCTTTGCATTTTGGCAAGGAGAATAAAGTATGTTTTATCTCTTCGTCCGTAGGAATGGCAATAAGGGCCTCTGCCTTTGTTGTATCAAATCGGTAAGTATGAATTGAACGAATGTGGTCTGGAGAGAGAGGGGAAACCGCTGAGTTAGAGCGCCCCTGAAGAAGAGAGTAGAACCGAACTGCCATGTTCTTTATCTCCTGAGGATCAAAAACCCTTCTGTCTTCAGAGTCAGTAAGAAAATGAATCAGGTTCCGGGAGAGGTTTGCTTTGACAGACTTGTGATAGAAACCCGTATTTAAATCCCCCTTCGATTCCCATCTGACTCTAGACTTGAGCTTGAAGAAGTTTCTCTCTGATGCAGAAAACGTAAGCCACGCTTCTCTAGCCTGAACCTCCTGTTGGAAGAGTTGCTGAGAAGGCGAGTTCATCATCTGATTTTGAATGGACTGGAGATGCTCAAAAGCTTCCTTTGTTCTCTTCTCAATGCCACTGAACTTTGATTTGTTTATCCCTTTGCAACAATTCTTAGCTGATCTCAACTTCTGGTAGAAGGACGACATAGGGAAGCGAGAAGTAACTGGGGTAGACCAAGCAGATTTCATAAGTTGCCCGTAGTCAGGATGAGAGGCAAAGAATGAGAAGAAAGTGAATCTGATTTTCCTTCGAGGAGTCTCATCTGTAATGGTAACCAGACAAGGGGAGTGATCAGAAGAGCCTGGCGGTTCAAAAGTTGCCAAAGAGTTGGGGAAATTATCCATCCAAGCTTCATTAACAAGAGCCCTGTCCAATTTTCTTGATTTTGGGTTGGTAGGACTTTTGTTAGACCATGTGAATTGGCATCCGCGGAAGGATAGATCAAAAATCTCGTTAGCCTGTAAACAGTCTTGAAAATCAGACATCCCTCTGGTAGAGAAGGAAGACGGGTAGAGAGAGTACACTTCCGAGACAGTCAAGAACTGATTAAAGTCGCCTATGACCATCCAAGATGCGTTTCTGATTAAAGAGGAAGTTGAGATCTGCGTGATGGTGTTCCATAGATCCTCTCGGTCTCCTTGCTCATTATAAGCATACACAACACCCACCGTAACAGATTCACACGACGCTGGGTTAAACACTCCACAAATCATTATCTGAGGTGTCTTCAGATAGATAACCACTGATAGGAGGGGATCCCACATGAACACAATACGACCATTCTCTGCTTCACTGCTGTGGTTGGAGTCGAATTTCCATCCCGGGAAGGTTGACATCATAAAGGCATCCAAATTTTCTTGCTTCACATGCGTTTCCAAAAGACCACCAAACATAGGGTGGTTAGAACTAATCCACTTTTTTACATCTGATTTTCTATCAACGCCATTAAGGCCTCTTATATTCCAGCAAAAACACTTCATTAGAAGTCCAAAAAGGGTGGGACCGTAGCACTAAGCTTCAACAGGCTGCGGTGGCGCAGAAGCTGCCTCCACAGAACTCGAAACTGGAAGATGATTTGTTACTGAGTCAGAGTTTACCTCAAGAGCACCCGGGTCAGGATCATCCTCACAAAGCTGTCTAAAGGTCTGCCGTTGAAATTTCCTGAAGGCTTTCCTATCATTCACCGAGGTGAAAGGAGGCCAATAAGAACCTAAGACATTCGTGCGACTTCTAATGATCTTCTGAGCCGCTGCTATCAGTTCCTCTTCAGATGCAAACTGGGATAAAGTTACTGGTAAAATAGTCAGGACCGCAGATGAAATGCTTAATGTCTTCTTTGGGGGTGATGATCGGACTGCCACAGGTATCCATTCCATGAGACCTTTTGAAGCAGTGGAGCGTCCCCCCACTGAGGAAGGTAAGCTTGAAGAGCGCCTGAGAACTTCCTTTCCAGAAGCCGGATGGGCGTGAGATTTAGCAGAGGTTTTAGAGGAAGCCGATGATGATGTTCTCTTCTCAGGAACAACTGTTGGAGCAGCTCTCTTTGGAGGAGTTTGTTTTCCGTTCTTGCTACGATCAGGACAGCGAAGCTCCGAGTGTCCAAACTCCGAACATATTTTGCATTTATGCGGGAGCTTGAGATACTCAGTAGAGATCGAGACAGTGTTTCCCACCTTGTCGACAACCTTAACCACATAAGCTTTCTTCCCCTCTAGTTTTATAACCACTTTGAGCTTGACTACTCCGTTGGAGTATGGCTTGACGTTTGAGAATTCAGACTGAACAGGGAACCCGACACCAGTTGCAATAGTGCTAAACCCTTCCAGTGACCACAGTTTTGGAGGAACTCTCCGAAAAAGGACCCAGACAGGAGCGTGCTCCAGTTTCATAGGAGAGATCTTTAACGTAGGCGTCCACTTTGAAACAGAAAAAGCACAATTTCCGGAGTGCCAAAAGCCTACATCTAGAACCCAATTCCTTGTAAGCTTACAGGGAATGAAAATAAGACATACATTCTTTGAATGATGCTTAACCCGAATTCTTCCATTTTTTCCCCAGATTGGGTCTAGGTCTGAGAAAACTTTAGTAAGAGAGGGAGCTGTCCCATGAAATTGAGCCACGAGATAGCCATCCCAAGAGACCGTAGAACGGAAAATGACTGATTGAGGAGCTTTGACCACCGGAATTCCGTCATCAGAGAAGGTTGGAGCTTCCATCTTCTTTAAGTTGTGAGATGATGCTGTCAGATCTTGAACTATTGGTTCCTAATGTTATACTATAATGGTTATCAATTAGACTCCTATTTTTGTTTTTGTTTTTTTTTTAACCTTTTTGTCGGCATTGTTTTGTTTTTTAACATGCTCAAGGTACAAGTAGGTAACTATTAGAACTAATTAATGTTTATATAAATTAGAATATTAGTGGTTACGCGACCAAATTATTGCATAGTGGAAACATTTATGGCTATTTTTCCACCGCCATTTTGCGTACTTAAATTGAACAACTCTTTTACATTCTCTGGACATCAAGCTGTCTCTTCTGAAATCAAAGTAGGAAAACATAATAAAACAATCAAAATATTACTACTATACTACAGTATTTTTTTGTAAAAGAAAATTGAAATTTCTTATTTTTGAGGGAGACATAATTTTAGGTACGTACAATTCATAAAATGAGTCTGTTGTTGACCGATGGATCTCTCTTTATTTTTGTTTCTGCTAACAGAAAAAGCGGAGATAAGATTTAAAATAAATAAAAGAAACAAAAAGAGGAGATAGAAGAATACATAATAATATTTTTTCACACTCACAATTATACCAAGGGAGGTAAATTTAAATATGATAATGAGTGTAAAAACTTATAAAACTACATTCATGATGTATATACTATTGGGAATTCGGCCAAACAAAACCTCAACTTTGCACGAATTGCTAAAACAAACATTAACTTTTGGGCTGGCCAAAAAAACACTAAACTTTCATTGACTTTCTAATTAATTAACAATGTTTTCGTTGACTTGCCAATTTAGCACGCCGTCAGTTAACTTAACATACGTCGTTTATTGTTGTCGTTAAAGTAAAACGACGTCGTTTCATCTCATTTGAAACGGCGTCGTTTTATATGATTTGAAAAATAAAAACAAGTAGCCTCCTGGATTCGAACACATGTTGGGTAGGACATATGACAAGGTGTTTTACCACTGGGCTAAGAACACTTTCAATGTACTTACTAACATATTTAATCTTATTTAGTACTCATTGAATATAATTTTTTTTTCTAAAAACTTAAAAATATCTTTAAAATTTCAAAAAATTGAAAAAGAAATATTTTTATAAAATTAATTTTGAAATTAAAATGAAAAAAAAAATTCTTAAAAAAAATAAAAATCTTTAAAATTCAATATCTAGCTTAAAAATCGAAATTTAAGAAAAAAAAAATTATTTTATAAAAAAAAAATTTGATTTTTTAAGCTGGATATTGAATTTTTTAATTTTTATTTTTTTTTAAGAAAAAAAATTATTTTTAATTTTAATTTCAAAATTAATTTTATAAAAATATTCCTTTTTCAATTTTAAAAATTTAAAGATATTTTTAGGTTTTTAGAAAAAAAAACTATATTCAATGAGTACCAAATAAAATTAAATATGTTAGTAAGTACATTGAAAGTGCCACTAGCTCAGTGGTAAAACACCTTGTCATATGTCCTACCCAACCTGAGTTCGAATCCAGGAGGCTACTCGTTTTTATTTTTCAAATCATATAAAACGACGTCGTTTCATATCATTTGAAAGTTTGAAACTTTAACGACAACAATAAACGACGTATGTTAATTTAACTGACGGCGTGCTAAATTGGCAAGTCAACGAAAACATCTTATATATTAAAAGAGAAGTCATGACTTCTCATTGATGTGTGATATTTTAAAAAATGAACTACTTACTAGACTTGGTCACATAACATTTATCAATCATTAATATATTTTAATATCAACTGATCATGGATTATTAAATGTAAAAACATACACGTTTTCTATTATATGTTATCCAAATCAAAATGAACTATTATCATCATCACATATATAATACATGAATGACAAACAAAAACTAAAACATATAACGATAAATCAATATTTGAACGTAATAACATGAATCAATCGAAGTTTTTTCTTTGAAAGACATTGATCTATAACATATGAAACATTCAACAGTGCTATTGTTACTCAATATCGTTAATCAATGGTTTCTCAATGAAAAGGATTAGTGATGATCTATAACTCCATGTATATTCTGATAATGAAGTTCGTGACAAGGTTTGAGAATGACAGAGTTCTTCTCATGTTATAATCAACTCAGAGTTCATTCTTTGTATTCTGCAGTCAATGAAACAAAAGACAATATTTATGAAAGGCCGCTTTATACAATTATGTCTATAGTTGTTGTCCAATCTTTTAATGAAGATAATTGATCATAAGCTCTGAATATATGTTCATAAATTACTGGTGAAATTGATCGACTTGGAGAAGATGAAGTTATGTCATTTTTACGTCATTAAAATTAAATTATATTATTAAACAATACCATCACTATATTTTCGTGATTTTATAGTAGATAGGATATTCAGATATGACCAGTGTTTTTATCATTTAGTTTAATCGATTGTATTTCATGATTTTATTTTCGGTTTGGTCTATAACTTTTTATTTCAAAAATGAATTTTCGTTTGGGTAAAAACATTTGTCGAAATAAAGAATAACTATTTCTTGATAACCAAGCATAATCATAAATTCAAAGATCTTCTGATTCCTTTCAACTAATCCACGCAAAATCAAAGGTATCTAAACAGTATTTTCCAAAAATATTGTTTATGTTTTATAGCTTGCCGTTAACTACTCACCTAAATTACTGCATATTTCCATAACAACTACAAACAGAATTTCATATCTTTTATTCCATATCGAAATCCACAATAAATGAGAGATATTAACAACCGAATCATAATTAATCCATAAATCCAAGGTATTAATAATAGATCTCAAAGAATATACTCTCTTCAATACCCTAAAACTTAAGCAACTATATATATACCGATGTTAATACACTATTTTCTACATCACCTAAAAGTTTCTTCAACCATGTCTACAAATAAGACTGCTTCTATGCTTACCGCCATCAAGCCCTACAAACAGGGTGGCGCATCCAAGTAAAGCTACTTCATTCCTGGAGACAGAAGACCAACTACGGCGGAGACACTCTTGAGTGATCTTCGCAGATGAAAGAGTGAGGGATTTATGCTTATATATAAATTTTTCATCATTAGAGTTACCTAATCCTTTGTATATTTTTTTGTTTCAGGGTGATAAAATCCTCTGTTCGTGTAAGAGGGCCTATATTCAACGTACTCAAAGCAGGTTGAGGCTCGGTGAATGGCGTCATTTAGAGACATTTTCTGTCTCTCAAGCAGTTGGTCAGTATCGGCCAACAGACCATACCTTCAAGATGTCCATCACCGAGGACACTTCCATAACAGAGAGTGATTATGTGTGCGATGATAACTTTCTGCGGTTAGCCAGTTTTGAGGAGATTGGAAATGGAACCCTCAACACTTCTTTCCTAATTGGTACGTGTATAAATCATATATTGATATAGTGCCAAACAGATATGCTAATATGAAACTTTCATTATTCAGATGTCCTTGGTCAAGTGATAAGTCTTAAGAACAATGTGGAGATTAAAGCTATCTCCGAAATGATGACGGCAACATTGGTTTTGTTCTTAAAACTTTCATTTCATATATTACTTTCATTTCATATATTACAGAATCAACTCTATGTTTCATATCTAAGACCTATCTTTTTCTTTGCGTTTTAAGGAGGAGGATTTCAAGATCATCTGCTCGATCGAATCAATTGATACAGATTGGAGCTGGTTTTACTTTGGCCATAACAGTTGTAAGAGCAAAGCCATAATCATGAAAGATAAGGAAGGTGGATATTTGTATTCCAATGAGAAGCCATTGTTCCGGTGCACATCGTGTCATGCTAGGATCACCACTGTAGCACCAAAGTGAGTTCAGAACTATTTTTTTTTGCAGTTATCCGTTATGTTTTATTGGATTTTAGTTGAGCCGAAATTTTTTTTATCTTCCTAAACAGATACAAGCTGCATCTGGTTGTGAAAGATAACACAAGTACTTGCAAACTGATCATGCTTGATTCTGTTGGTCAACTCATTGTCGGATGTGAAGCTATTGAACTTTGGAATGGCTCCTATGATGAGGTTACTATTTTGATTCTGAGAATTACACTGGTTTGCATTTAAACACTAAAACCTTTTTTTATATACATTGCTTATGCAGATTGAAGATCCAACAGATTTGCCTCAACCTATTAAAGATTTAGTTGGTAAATCTTTTTGTTTTGGTGTTACTCTTGGCTCTGAAAATGTTTCAAAAGGAACAGAAACTTTTCTGGTTTCACAAGTTTGTTCTGGGATAAGATTCTTCAGATTGAGTCTAATTCTGAGCCCATAACTCATGTTACCGATGGTTCATCCATCATGTCTGGTGGAGAGGTAAAATTTTAAAACTTCAAATAGTGTTTATAAAGTTTTTGTTCTTTTGGTTATTGTATAGTTTGGTTAGCTTTATTCATTTCATTTTTTGTGGACATTATGATTAGGTTTCTGTATCTGAAAAGAATAGTCAGAATTCATCAGAAGGAACCTCCACCCCATTCTCAAAACGCAAAGAATCAGAGCAGCTCGATCAGAATTCGACTTCAAAGAAAATATGTTCCAAGATGGTCAAGATCGAGAAGATTAAAGATGATTAGCTTGAGGTAGAAGGTGTCAGGCGATGGGGATTAGTTCATCTTTCTTGCTTTTTCATGTTTCTTTGTTATTTGTTTAATTGTTCTGGTGTTTTAATAATGTCTGTTGTGCTTTTAAACAGACTATTTTTTTAGATTTCAAGAACTTAATAATAATTGGTTTTTGGTTTTCTTCAATAAATTGCATATGTTCCTTATCTAACAAACAACCAAATTTTTCGAACCATTTAAAAAGTAACTTCTCATCTAACCAAACCACCTAAATATTCTATCGAACCATTTAAAAATTAACTTCTTATCTAACCAAACCACCTAAATATTCTATAAGACTTATTAGTTCTGCGATACTAACCTCGGTAGAAAAATACTCAGAAGGAAGAAAAATGGCTTCGTTTGGCTCAAGTCTTACATATAATTCATTGATGTCAATATCATTCCTGAAAACAAATAAGAAAACTGTCGTTAAAAATGATGAATATTTAATAAAGGTATTAACATAAATATTTTATTTTACACCATTTTATACCAATTATTTAACACAGAATCTAATAATATCCCGTAATATTTAACACATTATTATTGAGGTAGTTTGTTTTGGAATAATTTCGGATATGAATATGTTTAATTATGTTTTATTTAAGTTAATTTATTCCGCCTCTAACAAGAAATTCTAGATTGTAGCAACTAAATATTTTGCTATCCTTAAGAGAAATAAAACTCAATGCACACGAGATTTAGGTTCTCATTTGCTAGCTTATCTCAAACCTTCTCTCTATCACTGTCTTTGATTTACAGAAAACAAGGAGCAGAGATATTTTTCAGTACTGTGGATTGAGAAACCTGACCAGGTTAATTATTTTAAACATGAGCAGTATGATATATATATAGATGTTGTGTGAAACTAATACAGCTTGCAGACATAATGAAACGGAAACCAAATGCCCCCTCTATTCAAATGGTGAACTCAACCAAAGGAACAGAGAGGAAAGCAAGAAGAAAACATAACGATGGCAAACCTTCAGATGTTCAAACCAAGCTTGATAGAAAACGTGAAATCAGTTTGGATATCCCTTTACCTTCTGTTTTCAAGAGATTATACGAAGGTGTTGGACACATTCCAGTTCGTGCCGTTCCAAGTCCTGCAAATCAAGGAAACTCTATCACTCCATGTACACCCACTAACAACAGGAATTGTTATAAAAGTATGTTTATCATAACGAAATGATCTTCTGATCATGTTACTCTTCAGAGAGTTCTCAAATATAAATAAATTTGATTACTATAGGTATGTATTGTGGGACTGGTCAACCTTCAACCGCAGCTGAACAGAGAAGTTGTGTAACATCTTTAGCAAGTAAGTTATATAAATATTTATTATGTTTAGTGTTAGCTGAAAGAGAATATTGTGACACAGTAGATTTTTGTTTTCTGTTTATTTACTAGACAAATCTGGAGTAAGAAAGAGACCACGGACTGGCTTGCAATTTGCATGTAATTCATCAAATTTTATGGATCGTCTGGAGGAAGATATATTTGAGGATACATTTCAAAGTGAACTCAGTGGTGATGATAGTGAAGAGGATTGGGATCCTTCAGCTTACGATTCTGACTTTGCAGGTTAGTTTATCTTATTTAAAAAAATAGTTCTTTGGCTATATGTTTATTAACATTGTATTGTTTCTGATCCATGTAGATAAATTAGATGAAAATGTTCAAGCAAATTTAGTCTGTAGTTCTCAAGAAACACAGATTCAGATCAGATGGAGAAAAATAGAAGTACTTGACTCCGACAGTAACTAAGGCGAACTAACGACCTAATAACGCACCTAACAGGGACATAACTAAAATCTCTGGCTAGGCTTTTGAGGAAGCATGGCGTGCAACCGAAAAGTCAGCAAAAAAAACTGTACCTAAAGAAGAAGGTAATGGACCATAAAACCAGAAGATTTGATATGTACAATTTTATAGACATTATACTGATTAAATGTCATCATTTACAGCTTATCTAGATGAAGGGGATGCTACTTACACATGTACTTACTGTGGAGCTATTATGTGGGTTTGGTGACGCTTAAATAGACGTCTCAAAACTCCCAATCCTAAGTTTTGCTCTTGTTGTATGCAAGGACAAGTGCAGTTACCACTACTCAAAGAACCACCAGAAGTCCTAAAGAATTTGCTGACTGGTGATGATAGACTAAGCAAGCATTTTCAGAAGAAACACAAGAGCTTATAACATGGCGTTCTCATTCACTTCACTTGGTGGCAAAGGTTGATAGATCTGTTAGAAAGGGAAAAGGTCCAAACATGTTGGTACTCCAAGGTAGAGATATAACCATTTAAATATGGTAGTTTACAACACCAAATGGAAATGATGCTAAGTTTCGGGCCAGCTTTTATATAGTCGACACTGAAAATGAAATCGAAAATCGAACAAAATGCTTTGAGTAATTGCAAGAATCTGTTTTTTTTCCGACCATATTTTGTTATTGTGGCTAATATCTGAATTTTTGTTTAATTTGCAGCAAGGGTGGGCAAACAAAAATCTTATAAAAAAGGTGATGGACTTAAAAGGAGATCATTGACCTTCTGATAAAGATGCTGAATGAGACCAACCCTTACGTTAAAAAAGTTCAGATCAGCAAAGGATCGTTTCGCCATCAATCCTAATGACTCTTTTCATATGAGGATAGTCAGTGACAGAGTAAATGATGCGAAGAACCTATGACACACCAACAGCCTCAGAAGTTGCTGCACTTATTCCTGGAGATTTTAATCTAGA
>NC_079519.1:30829025-30845772 GCF_000801105.2 Raphanus sativus | reverse complement strand
TGGAGTAAGAAAGAGACCACGGACTGGCTTGCAATTTGCATGTAATTCATCAAATTTTATGGATCGTCTGGAGGAAGATATATTTGAGGATACATTTCAAAGTGAACTCAGTGGTGATGATAGTGAAGAGGATTGGGATCCTTCAGCTTACGATTCTGACTTTGCAGGTTAGTTTATCTTATTTAAAAAAATAGTTCTTTGGCTATATGTTTATTAACATTGTATTGTTTCTGATCCATGTAGATAAATTAGATGAAAATGTTCAAGCAAATTTAGTCTGTAGTTCTCAAGAAAACACAGATTCAGATTCAGATGGAGAAATAGAAGTACTTGACTCGACAGTAACTAAGGAGCAACCTAACGCACCTAATAACGCACCTAACAGGGACATAACTAAATCTCTGGCTAGGCTTTTTGAGGAAGCATGGCGTGCAACCGAAAAGTCAGCAAAAAAAACTGTACCTAAAGAAGAAGGTAATGGACCATAAAACCAGAAGATTGATATGTACAATTTTATAGACATTATACTGATTAAATGTCATCATTTACAGCTTATCTAGATGAAGGGGATGCTACTTACACATGTACTTACTGTGGAGCTATTATGTGGTTTGGTGAACGCTTAAATAGACGTCTCAAAACTCCCAATCCTAAGTTTGGTCTCTGTTGTATGCAAGGACAAGTGCAGTTACCACTACTCAAAGAACCACCAGAAGTCCTAAAGAATTTGCTGACTGGTGATGATAGACTAAGCAAGCATTTTCAGAGAAACACAAGAGCTTATAACATGGCGTTCTCATTCACTTCACTTGGTGGAAAGGTTGATAGATCTGTTAGAAAGGGAAAAGGTCCAAACATGTTGGTACTCCAAGGTGAGAATTACCATTTAATTGGTAGTTTACAACCACCAAATGGAAATGATGCTAAGTTCGGCCAGCTTTATATAGTCGACACTGAAAATGAAATCGAAAATCGAACAAATGCTTTGAGGTAATTGCAAGAATCTGTTTTTTTTCCGACCATATTTTGTTATTGTGGCTAATATCTGAATTTTTGTTTAATTTGCAGCAAGGGTGGGCAAACAAAATCTTATAAAAAAGGTGATGGACTTAAAAAGGAGATCATTGACCTTCTGATAAAGATGCTGAATGAGACCAACCCTTACGTTAAAAAGTTCAGATCAGCAAAGGATCGTTTCGCCATCAATCCTAATGACTCTTTTCATATGAGGATAGTCAGTGACAGAGTAAATGATGGAAGAACCTATGACACACCAACAGCCTCAGAAGTTGCTGCACTTATTCCTGGAGATTTTAATCTAGAGATGAGTAAAAGAGATATTGTTCTTCAACAGAAATCAGGCAAGTTGCTAAGGATTGATGAAATCTCCCCTTCATATCTGCCACTTCAGTATCCTCTTTTGTTCGTACATGGAGAGGATGGTTTCAGACTTGGGATAAAGAAAGGTGATAAAGCGAGTGAGAAGCTGAAGAAGAAAAATATCAGCATGAGGCAGTACTTCGCCTTTCGTTTGCATGAACGTAAGAATGAGGCTCATACTATCCTAGATTCAAGAAGGTTGTTTCAGCAGTTTGTTGTGGATGCCTACACAACTATAGAATCCAATCGTTTACGCTATCTGAGGACTCACCAGACGAGTTTGCGTTCTGATAGTTATGATTCAATCAAAGAATCAGAAAATGCTGGCAGGGTTGATATGGCTGAGCAAGGATCTTCGTTTCTCTTACCAGCTTCATTCACTGGTGGCCCTAGATATATGAAAAACCTCTATCTGGACGCGATGACTATATGTAAGCATTATGGTTTTCCCACCCTTTTCATCACTTTTACATGCAATCCTAAGTGGCCAGAGATCACAAGACATCTTAAGAGCCGAAAGTTAAAGGCAGAGGACAGATCAGACATCATTTGCAGGATGTTCAAAATGAAACTGGATTCATTGATGGATGATTTAACGAAGAAGCATATCCTGGGCAAAACTGTAGCATGTAATTTTTAAATTCTGCTCTTACGATCATATGCTTCTATTTCCACAAATATTTTCTAAACCAGTGTTTGTTGTCTTATGTTGCAGCTATGTATACAGTTGAGTTTCAGAAACGTGGTCTCCCCCATGCTCACATTCTCTTATTTATGCATGCTTCGGCCAAGCTTCCCACAACAGATGATATTGACAAGATCATTTCAGCTGAGATTCCTGATAAGTCTCAAGAACCAGAGCTGTACGAGATCGTTAAGGATATGATGATTCATGGACCATGTGGTGCTGCTAATATGAATTCTCCTTGCATGGAAAATGGGAAATGTTCGAAGCTTTTCCCGAAATCATTTGCTGATAAGACGACAGTGAGTAAAGAAGGATTTCCGATCTACCGTAGAAGAGAAATTACGGACCGTTATGTGGAGAAGAATGGGGTCAAGTGTGACAACAGATTTGTTATTCCTTATAACAAGAAACTATCTCTACGTTATCGTGCTCATATTAATGTAGAGTGGTGCAACCAAGCTGGTTCTATAAAGTACTTATTTAAGTACATTAATAAAGGAAGTGATCGTGTTACAGTAGCTGTGGAGCCACCAGATCACATGGTTGCAGAGGCACTTGGTATTCCAGTAGGACAAGTGGACCAAAATAAGAGGAATGAATTCAAAGACTTCTTTGATTGCAGGTATAATTTTTTTTTCTTTAGTTAACTACTCTTATTTAATTAGTTTTCATCAGTATATGATAAAATATAAAAAACTAATGAAATCTGTTCTGTTTTGTATTGTAGATATGTTTCTTCATGTGAAGGAGCATGGAGAATATTTCGGTTCCCTATTCATTATAGGTCTACTGCAGTCGAGAAGCTTAATTTCCATCTACCAGGCAAACAAAACATTATTTTCAGAAAGAACGACAAGCTCAAAACAGTGATCAGTCGTAAACTCATTCAGAATACAATGTTCTTAGCATGGTTTGAGTTGTGCAAAGTTGATGATCTGGCTAAAACTCTCACATATGCTGAGATTCCTAACTTCTTTACCTATTCTAAGAAGCAGAAGAAGTTCATAAGACGGAAAAGGGGATTTAGTCTCGGCCGAATCAACTATGCTCCACGTAATCAAGAGCATGCTTACTATCTTCGTGTGTTGTTGAACGTTGTGAGAGGTCCTACGAGCTATGAGGACATCAGAACATATAAAGGTGTTGTTTATCCGAGCTACAAAGATGCATGTTATGCTCGAGGGATGTTAGATGATGATCAAGAGTACATTGATGATATTTTGAGGAGAAGCTATGAAAGCACAGGAGCTGAACTAAGACAATTGTTTGTTAGGATGCTCATGAATAACAGTTTGTCTGGGCCAGAGGATGTTTGGGAGAAGACTTGGGAATGTCTTTCAGATGATATTGAGCATCACAGGCGTAAAACTTTAAATAGGCCAGGTTTGTGTACTTCACCAGATTCATTTAATTTCAAATTTTCACTGTTATTTTTTTAACTTCTGAGAATGTCTTTTCTTTATAGGACTATTGTTAAGGGACGATGAGAAAAAGAAATTTGCTTTGATGGAGATTGATAAGATTCTGAGGCGATGTGGGATTACTTTGGCAACCTTTACTTCTATGCCACAGCTACCTTTGACGAATAGGAAGGATTCAAATGTTTTGGTAGTAGACGAGACAAGCTATGATCGTGATGCACTTTTAGAAACTCTTGATAGAGATCTTCCAAAAATGACTGATGAGCAAAAGAAGATATATGAGGAAATCCTAGATGCTGTTAACGAAGATAGAGGTGGAATGTTTTTTTTGTCTGGATTTGGTGGCACTGGGAAAACGTTTCTATGGAAATTACTATCTGCAGCTATTAGATCGCGAGGAGATATTGCTCTCAATGTTGCATCGAGTGGGATTGCTTCTTTGTTATTACAAGGTGGGAGGACTGCTCATTCGAGGTTTGGGATACCTCTTAATCCAGATGAGTTTTCTACATGTACTATGGCTCACGGATCAGATCAAGCTAATTTGGTGAGAGAGGCATCACTGATTATATGGGATGAAGCCCCCATGATGAGTAGGTATTGTTTTGAAGCACTAGATAGGAGCTTGAATGATATTATTGGGAAGCAAAGCGACAAGCCTTTTGGTGGAAAGGTTGTAGTTTTCGGAGGCGATTTCAGACAAGTGCTCCCAGTAATAAATGGAGGTTCTAGAGCTGAAATCGTGATGTCGTCCATGAATTCTTCTTATCTATGGAAGCATTGTAAAGTGCTCAAGTTAACTAAGAACATGCGGTTATCATCTGGTGGTTTGTCTACTACAGATGCAAATGATCTTAAGGAATTCTCTGAGTGGATCTTAAAGGTTGGTGATGGTACACTTGGAGAGCATAACGATGGAATAGCTGAGATCGAGATCCCCCCGGAATTTTTGATTACTGATTCTGATGAACCAATAGAGGCTATTAGCAAAGCAGTTTATGGAGATCCTTCTTCATTAAAAGCAAACAAAGAAGCTAAATTTTTCCAAGAGAGAGCCATTTTGTGTCCAACAAACGAGGATGTTAACATGATCAATGATTACATGCTGGATAAGCTGGATGGTAATTTATTTTTCTCATCGATTTTAAAGCCAAGAATTATTGTTTCTTATATATATACTGACTATATCCTATGTTTTTTTTTTAGGTGAGGAAAAGATTTATCTAAGTGCAGATAGTATCGATCCTACTGATACAAAAGCAGTGAATGATGAAGCTCTTGACTCTGATTTTCTAAACAAAATTAAAGTGTCTGGATTGCCGAATCATAGACTTCGCCTGAAAGTTGGCTGCCCAGTTATGGTTCTCAGGAATGTTGATCCTCCAGAAGGGTTAATGAATGGAACAAGGCTACAGATTACTGAGCTGATGGATTTTATGGTAGGGGCTAAGATTATCACTGGATCTAATGTTGGGAAGACAGTATATATTCCGAGATTGTTGATCACACCATCTGATACGAGACTGCCTTTTAAAATGCGCCGAAGGCAATTGCCTTTAGCTGTTGCTTTTGCTATAACAATAAACAAAAGTCAAGGGCAGTCTCTCTCGGAAGTTGGAATCTTCCTACCCAGACCTGTGTTTTCACATGGACAGCTCTACGTAGCTATTTCTAGGGTCACATCCAAGAAAGGATTGAAAATTCTTATTGTGGACAAAGATGGAAAACCTCATAATAAGACCGTCAATGTTGTCTTCAAACAGGTTTTTGATAATCTATAAGGCAATGATTCATGATAAAGTATGTGATTAAGCTAATTTCTTTACTATATATTCCTAAATCCTAATATAATTTTTCTTATTTAAAAAAAAAATCTTAACCGTCAGTAGTGTTTTTGCATTTTTCAGATGGAGTTTGAGTTGGAGGAGATGGAGTATGGTTCTTATGGTGCTTCAGTTTCGTATGCGATATTTTTTTATGCCTGGATTATAGTTCTTTGGTCCTTTGTGTTTTTACATTTTTTTAATTTTTTTTTTTTTTTTTTTTTTTTGAATTATACAGAGGTATCCTGGCCCCACCGAAGTGGTCCAGACTAGTCACGTGTTGCCACATGTCGGTCCTCTGTCCCTGGCGATGCCGAAATGTTAATTCCCCAGTGGCCGGGATTCGAACCCAGGTGGCGGAACTCACAGCTGTGAACCCTTTACCAACTGAGCTAGAAGTTCCGGTTATTTTTTTAATGTTTAAACCATATCAAAGCAATACTTTCGCAGAAAATATTCTCTACAAGACAAAGTTCCTGTATTTGATTATAAATTATCTTCATATCTAACTAAACCACTTAAATATTCTATAAGACAATAAAGCCAACTGCAATACTGACCTGAGTAGGAAAAACAGAAGGAGAATGGAGTTAATGTTTCATGATTTTTCCCTGTGGTAAGCTCCATCAGCATTTGATCAGCTATCCATCAGATAAAAATTTCCTGCGACCAAATATACTATCATCAAAGTACAGTCCCCATGTCACCTGTGTATTAATTTTCAATGGCTAAGATTAAGAGCTCTGTTTATTGAACTCAACAGCATTCAACACTACCTTGGCATTATCCTGAGCTAATGAACTCGACGAAGCCTGTGACTTGGCAGTATCTTGGCGTTTTCCTCATCTATAATCTTCTGATTCCCTGCAGATTTTACAAAACAGGTTGTAAGTATATGAAACAATCTATGTGAAATCGAACATAATAAGTAGGCTTGCTTCAGATTGTGTTTAAATTTTCTGTTTGCCATTTTGGGAGCACCTGTATCCTACACAACAACAATCTGTAGCTGAAAAAAGAGATGCAAGCGAAACTACAATATTTTTATCCTAGAAAGGCGATAGAGAAGCTTATCTCTGAGGAACAGAACACGAGCTTCAACGCTTTCACACCGTTCTCATCTCGACTCAACATGATGACACTGTGACTAATGATGACATTGCGGCTGATTTGAAGGATCATGTGATCGAGCCGGTGAAGTGTTCTTGATAACAACACCATCTTTCACTTGAACCTGTCTGGTCGTTTTGTCATCGGAGGATGATGGCTGTGATTCCGGCTAAGTATGCTTGATAACAACACCATCTTTCACGCTCTCTGTGTTTGTTGACAAATAGCAAGAAGGCGTTTTACTTGAGGCCGGGGATGATGGCTACTAACCTTGATTTGAAGAGATGAGTAAGCATAATCAGTTTATGAATCACCATAACTAAATATTGAACCGATATTTGCTAAAAAGAGACCAAAGGCAAGAAGAACAGTAAGCAAAACGATTTCTATCTCAAGGTAATCGAATCACATGCGGCTTGCATGTTTCTGAGATTTTATAAACCTTATCTAATAAAACTAACCAGCTTTAGAAAACAGATCAAGGTATTCAGATCATAAAGCATACCTCTACTATATTTTAAAAACAAAAGAAAACTCACCTCTGTTTCATGAATTGATCACATATCAGAGCGAAGAAATCCATGACGCCTATTATTAGTTTTGGTTTTATGGTTGATGCAAGGAACGACACCATTGAGATATACGATCGAGATATATGAGAAAGATGACATCGATATGATCGACACAATTGAGACTGCGTTAGTTGTTAGGTTTAGAACGGTGCTATCTTTTCCCGGAATAAAAATCTGTTAGCTTTTTATTTTGGCCTTTAAGTTAATTATATATTGGGCTTAATAAACAATATAATAGATTAATGACCCATTGGGTTATGTACAATATTAACCAGTAAATATTATCACTTTTTATTTTACTACATTATTAATTATAAGACTCTAATTATAATAGATATACTATACTTTTAGTAAGATTATTTTTACTATTACGAATATCATTTTTATTTGAAATATTTTGAATAAATACAGATTTTGAAATTTTTATTTAATATTATACATATATATGTAATTTATTAAATGTATGTCAATGTTATTTGTTTCATATTTGATAATTCATTATTTGCAATAAAAAAAATACTAAATTTTTAATTAGTTACTTTATAATTATAATAAATTGTTACATTACTAAACCACATTTCAAAAGTTAATGAGCTTAATAGTCAAAAACTAATGTCAACAAACAAAAATACATAAAAGAACATATAAATATACATGTTACATTTGACCTGTGTTTTTTTGATGAAAACAATGACATGAAATCACATACTTATGTAGAAAAAAAAAATATATACACATCAGAAAATATATGACTATAATAAAAAAAAAAAATTTGGGAAAAAAATTAAAATTCACACCCGCGCGGTTGCGCGGGTCAAAATCTAGTTGTTAATTAATTAGAAAGTCAATGAAAGTTTAGTGTTTTTTTGGTCAGCCCAAAAGTTCATGTTTGTTTTGGCAATTCGTGCAAAGTTGAGGTTTTGTTTGGCCGAATTCTTATATACTATTCTATAAAATCATATTGTTTTCACAATTGTATTATAATTTCTTTTTTATTTGAAACATATAGATAAATTTCTAAAAAGTTGAGTTTCGTGTCTGTACTTTGTCATCAACCTTTTGAGAAAAAGTAATATTTCCTCTGTATCAATATAAGTGGGGTTTTATGATTTTTGTTTTGTTTCAGAATAAGTAAAGTTTACACTAATCTAGATACAACTAATTGTCATTTGAAATCTCTAGTCAATTACAAAATAATGTATCTTTTTTAATTAGTTGAAATAATATTATTTAATATTATTTTTATACAAACAAGACAAACCACATAAAATTTTGTGTTTTTTTAATCTTTGTGAAAAAATATCACTTATAATGATACAGATGGAGTAATAGTTTACGAGTTTGATCTCTTAAGTATAAGCTACAATTTCTTTCTATTTTGTAAAAGAATCAAATAGTTTTTTGTTTTTTACTAGGTTTATTTCGTCTCTTGATTTTTCTATGTATTGAGGTCCCATAAAAAGTGTCAATTAATTCACACAACTATTATAAAACAAAAGTGTTACACCAGAGTCGCCAATCACATTTGCTCTTATTTTTATTATAATTTCTCCATCTTCTTCCTTCTTCTACCTAGCTCATAGAAGCTTCACAGATCATAAACCCCTCTATATCTCTGCAACAATCTTGTTGTAACTTCATAAATTTTATATATCAATTGCTACACATCCGTACTACATATAGAAATGGGAAGACATTCTTGTTGTTACAAGCCAAAGCTTAGAAAAGGCCTTTGGTCCCCTGAAGAAGATGAAAAACTTCTCAATTACATAGCTAGACATGGTCATGGCTGTTGGAGTTCTGTCCCCAAGCTCGCAGGTTAGGCTTCCATCATGTGCTCTTATCTTTGAAAATTTAAAATTTGAATGTATATATATTTATAATGCTTGTATATATGCATTTCCTATGATCAAATAGGTTTGCAGAGATGTGGAAAGAGTTGTCGGCTTAGGTGGATAAACTATTTGAGACCAGACTTAAAGAGGGGAGCTTTCTCTCAAGACGAAGAAGGCTTGATCATTGAGCTCCATGCTGCGTTAGGCAACAGGTTAATAAATTAGCAACAAGTTACATAAAAATTACAAAAAATAATTAAAATGTAGATTTTGGAATAATATGTTTCATTATATGCTGAGTCCGTTTTGAATTGTGTAGATGGTCTCAGATCGCAACTCGGTTACCGGGAAGAACAGACAACGAGATCAAAAACTTTTGGAACTCGTGTCTCAAGAAGAAGCTGAGAAGAAAAGGCATCGACCCAACTACACATAAACCCTTAATAAGCGATCTTCAAACTCTTAACGTCATAAATCAGAAGCTGACGTCATCTCAAGTAGTAAAGTCAACGGGTTTGATAAACAACCCACATGAACCGTCGATGGTTGTCTCATCGCAACCAGGTCCATGGTGGTTTCCGTCGATGGCTAACCAGAATGCTGCGTTTTGCTTCAGTTCAAGTACTACTCCATCGGTTTCAGACCAGATCGTATCTTTAATCTCTTCAATGTCCACGTCATCATCTACGACATCAATGACTTCAAACTTCAACCCTTTTCCTGAACTCTACTACTGCAACAACACAGTTCCATCTCAGACCAACAGTATCTACAGTGCTTTCTTTGGTAATAGTTTCACAGAAGCTAGCCAAATCAATAATAACAATAATCCAGTAGTGGATGATCATCCTCATGGACAAGACATGAAGTCATGGGCATCGGAGATTCTTCATTACACAGAACATAACCAAAGCTCAGAAACTGGTTTAGAAGCAGAAGTGAAGCCAGACATTGGCAAGTACTACTGGAGATCAACATCATCATCGTCATCACCGAACGAAAACGCTGCGACACTACTACATGATGCTGACGTTGAGTGGTACGGTAAAAACCTACAAAAACTTAATAACATGGCGTTTGATCAGAGCCTTTAGAGTAAATATTATGTGCTAGAGAAAGTTCCTAATCAGTACTTCATTTTCTATCCACTTTCACGAACCGGAGTTTATTTGATTGATACATATATATAATATTTATTCATCACGTATTTGTAAGTATATGTTTTCTGGTTATGTAAATTTTCTGCGATCGTGTATGTATATATTTTTCTGGTGCCATTTTCCTCTTTTTGCTTGTCATTACTTTGACCTTAATAGAGTTTCATTTTTTTTTAATTTACATATATGCTATGTTTGCTTGAGAAAGTTAGTTCACGGATTACAAAATAAAATAAGAAACACAAAAAAAAAAATCTGTATAAAATAAAATAAACATGCCCCGGTCGAGGTGGATGGTGTTTCTTTTTTTTTTCCATAAAGGAGATGTTGATTGTTAGAGCATCTCTAGTGGTATATAAAAAAATATCCATATTTCACTCTAAAATAAAATAACTCTATTATAGAGTTGGATTTGCTATAAGACCATCTCCAATAGAACACAAAAACTTACTCTATAATTTACTCTAAAATAGAGTAACTCTATTATAGAGTGAACCAGTTGGATTTGCTCCAATAGTTCACTCTATAATAGAGTTACTCTATAAATAGAGTGAATTATAGAGTAATGTTGATTTTCACTCTATATTTGGAGTGGAAAAGCAACATTACTCTATAATTCACTTTATTTATAGAGTAACTCTATAATAGAGTGAACCATTGGAGTAAATCCAACTCTATAATAGAGTTACTCTATTTTAGAGTGAATTATAGAATAAGTTTTTGTGTTCCATTGGAGATGTCCTAATGGTTTATTCTATAATAGAGTGAATTATAGAGTAATCTTGCTTTTTCACTCTATAATTGGAGTTAAAAAACAACATTATTCTATAATCTACTCTATTATAGAGTAAACCATTGGAGCAAATTCAACTCTATAATAGAGTTACACTATTTTAGAGTGAAAATTATATAATACCATTGGAGATGCTCTTACCAAGTTGGAGTTGAGACTTCTTCGGAAAAGTGATTCCGGACAACATGATGCATTCTTGAAAGTCCCAAACTTTTTTTTGTATTATAACGTAAATATAGTGTACCTATTGTTTTTGTATAATACTCCCATTGTTTCATTTTAAATGTCATTGTATAATTAAATTTCTGTTACAAATAAGTGTTGCTTCAAGATTTCAATGAAATTTGTCCCTAATTTATATTTTACCTCTACATAAATTAAGAAAAAATAAATACAAAATTTTTAATAATTAAATAAGGATAAACTGAATTTTTAAATTTTTTTTTGCGTGAAAACCTAAAAAGACATCTAATTTGAAATAGATAGAACAGTCTTCATTTTTGCTATCAGTTAAATTTTTGTTTTCATATTACAACTGTAGTGACTATGTTAGTAATTATTAGTGTTATCAGTTAAAGTTTTTATTAGTGTTAACTAATACTAATCAGATTATTCGAACATATAATTAAATAAGTTTTCAAACAGATTAGTTTCTCTAAAAAATAGTTCTCTAAGATATGTATATTCCTAGTTTAACACAAATCATACTCTAATTATTATTTTTAATTAATTTATTATATACTAAACTTGTTTTAAATCAATTTCTAGGGAATAGCAGTAGCTTTTGTTGTAAAAAAAAATCAATTTTTAGGTATTATCATTTAATGAACTATTTGTTTCTTAGATCAATAAAAACTTTAACTGATAACAGTCTACATGCATGCTCTTCTCTTGAATTTTTACTATTTTTATAATCGTTAACTTCTTCAGTTTCAAAGAAGTTAACGATTATAAGTTCCAATTATCAATTAGTCTATATCTCGATTTTGGGTCATCGTTTACTATAAAAAGAAAGAAGCCATACGCTGAACGCATAGAGAAGGGACCCATGATCTTGTAAGGTGGTTAAATACGAAATTCGAAGGTGTGTACTCTTCTGACAATATCCCAATATATAATTCATGCGAGGGATGCTTTTGAGTTGGTGCTTGCAGAAGAAGGGACCCTTGTTGCTGACATTGTACGTTCATAAAACTGGAAAAGCCATGCAAAGGATTAGAAGAGGAAGCAGATATATAATTCAGAAAATAAGAAAAAAAATAAAAAAAAATCAGAAAATAAAAACCATACATTCACTACAAGAAAACACGCCGATATCGAGGAGCTTTTTCCTCGGTATTTCGTCGGAATACTCGAAATTTCATTTTCCGTCGAAATTTCCTCGAAATTTTGTGACGGAATTTCGAGGAAACATATTTCCGAGGAAATTTAGAGGACTGACCTTCGTCGAAGAGGTCTTCGGAATATATTGAGGAACAACTCCCTCGGTATATACCGAGGATTATACCGAGGGAATGACCTACGAAAATTTTCGAGGAACCTGTCCCTCGGAAAATTCCGACGAAAGGTGTTCCTCGAAATTTTCGAGGAAAGCTGTTCGTCGAAATTTTCCGAGGGAAAGGTCCTCGAAAATTTTCGAGGGCTGCTTTCCTCGAAATTTTCGAGGAACCCTCCCTCGGAATATACCGAGGAACGCTTCCCTCGGTATATACCGAGGACATCTGTTCCTCGGAATATTCCGAAAATTAAATTTTTAAAAAAAAAAATTTTTTTTTTTAAAATAAATTTTTAAAATAATTTTAATTTAAATTTAATATAAATAAATTTTAAATTAAAAACATATTATTTAAAATTCAAAGTCATACAAACGAAAAGAAAACATTTAGAGTTTTTGAAATAAATTAAACTACGGGGTTTGGAAGTCCGGGTCTGGCAATGTTCGGGAAGTCGACGTTGGCGTTCGGGTTCATGCTCCTCATCATCGCCATCATTTGCTCGTTCAGCTTCCCTCTGTGCCTCCCAGCCCGCCTCTTGACTCGCCACCATGGACTCCAGCGCAGATATGCGAGCATCCTTGTCCCTCATCTGGCTCAGAAGGACTTCTTGATCAACATAGGACGGTGGTGGTGCAGAAGCAGACGGAAACCGAGGGAGACCGACGAGCCAAACCGAACAAACGGCCCTTCTTCTTTGGAACCGACTGAAAAAGAAAGTGTAAATTTTTTAGTACACAGTAAAATTATTACACATGATGACCAATAACTTACCTGATCGGCCGAAAAGCAAGAATGAAAGGATCATAATATTGCAGCTTTCGTCTCGAATTAACTGATGTAACACCAAATGCATCTGTTCTCCACACCCGATCTGGAGTGATGTCGTGCCAAATCACAATAGAAAACAGTACAGCGCAATCCAAGCAGGCCTAAATACTTGATTTCCAAAATCTCATGTATGTGTCCGTAGTATACATCATCTCCCGATGCAGAACAAACGCCAGCATCATAGGTCGTACGCGAACGTTTCGTCTTTTCAGTTGTGAAGCATATCCTCGAGTACAAAATCTCGGATATGACTTCACAACATAGTTTGGTCCAACCACCATCTCGCGTATCCAATCGTCAAATGTTTCACCTCTGGCCAACCAGCAGACACCTATTAATAGCACATATATATGAGTATAAATATGTGATAAATATTTTTTAAATTTCTATAAATAAATGTGATAAATGATTTTTTAATTTGTTTAAGGCACTCACATAAGTAAAACATCCATCCATCAATTCTTTTTGCTTCATTTCTTCTAGTTCTGCCTCTGTAGCGTATCTATATTCGAACCGCTTTTCTGCCATGAAATCCTGTGAAGACAAAAAAGTAATTAATTAAGATATAAATGTTAATTTGTTAATTTTGTAAGATAATAAACTTACTCTCCATATTGAAGAACATCTTCGCAGTGGTGAGCAAATATGTTTGCAAATGACTGCGCTCCTGCTCAGTAAGTCGACGGTCCCTTTGATTTTCCGCTAAGTCGTCCAACATCTGTGAAAATGTCAGGAACCGTAACATGGTATGTTGCCCGTTCGCCTCTATCATCATGCCGTGCAGGTCTTCTGTTTTTGGTCTGAACTTCTGCTGGAAAAGTAGTACTCAGCAAAGTTTGAAAATTTCTTCATTGATCATCTGTGCGACTATAAAACCTTCCACCCTACTTAGATTTTTTCACCATCTTCTTCAAATGAAACATATACCGCTCATACAAGATACATCCATCTATACTGCACAGGACCACCAAGTTCCAATTCCTCTTGCCAGGTGAATAACAAGATGCTCCATAACATCAAAAAAATGAGGGAGAAAATATCTTCTCAAGGTTGCACTATCACGGCTATGTAGTCTTCAGATTTCAATACCTTCAAGAGTCACTGATCTGGCGCATAAATCGCGGAAGAAAGCACTTATCCCTGCAATTGCTTCATGAACATTTCGTGGTAATAGTTCCTTGAAAGCAAACGGAAGTAAGCGCTGCATCAACACATGACAACGTGACTTTTTAAGCCAATAAACTTTCCTTCCTTTCTGTCGATACAGTTACGCAAATTAGATGCGTAACCGTCTGGAAACTCCACATCGTTTGAAATCCAATCGAAGAACGCATTTTTTCCTTCTGCATCAAGTCGGTATATGGGAAAAGGAGCCCTACCATTCCCATCAACATGAAGTTCTGAACGAGCACATATATATCAACTAAATCCAGTCTTGACTTCAAGTTATCCTTTGTTTTACCTTGAACGTTAAGGATCGTGTTCATGAGATTGTCAAAAAAAGTTCTTCAATATGCATGACATCTAAATTATGCCTTAGCAAATGATCCTCCCAGTATGGCAGATCCCAGAATATACTTTTTTGTGCCAGTTATGTAGGTTTCCAACAGCATCTACCGGAAAACGCGCATGTCCACCGATGTCTGGCGTCCTTTCTGCACCAAAATCTCTTAGTTGTGTCTTCAAACTTTCCCACTAATTTCCGCAGGTGGACTGTCAAACACCTTCTTGTTCTTAGTAAACAAATTCCTACTCCTACGATATGGATGATCAGGTGGTAGGAATCTCCTGTGACAGTCAAACCAACACGTTTTCCTTCCGTGTTTTAGTTGGAAAGCATCAGTGTTATCTTGACAATAATGGACATGATAGCCTTCCATGCGTTGTCCATCCAGATAACATACCATATGCTGGAAAATCACTTATTGTCCACATTAGTACTGCCCGCATTTGAAAGTTTCTTTACACGAAATATCGTATGTTTCAGCCACCTTGAGCCCATAGTTGTTGCAACTCATATATTAGTGGCTGAAGAAACACATCAAGTGATCTCTTAGGATGCTCTGGTCCGGGAACGAGAATGGAGAGAAACAAAAAACTCTCGTCGCAAGCACAAGTTTGGGGGTAAGTTGTATGGTGTAACAATGACTGGCCATAGAGAATATTGTCTTCCACTCTTCCCATACGGGCTGAAACCATCAGTACATAATCCAAGGTAGACATTTCTTCTCTCATACGCAAAGTCGGGATACTTTTGATTGGAAATGTTTCCACGCTTTTGCATCTGAAGGATGTCTAATCTCACCATCTGTTGAGTGCTCCGCATGCCATCTCATTCGTTGCGCTGTGCGTTCTGAAAGATACAACCTCTGCAACCTTTCCGTCAAAGGCAAATACCACATCCTTTTATATGGCACTGAACTCTTCCACTAGTATCTTTATAACGAGGCTTCCCACAAAATTTGCATGTAGTCCGCTGATCATCCGCCCTCCAATAAATCATGCAGTTATCGCTGCATACATCTATTACCTGATAAGATAAACCAACCCCAGCTACGAGTTTTGAACCTCGTAGTATGAACCTGGAGCTACATTATCCTCAGGTAGAATACCTTTAACAAAATTAGCTATCGCATCCACACAGTCTTCAGCCAAGTTATAATCGTTTTAATGCCCATCAGTCTCATAGCAGATGATAAAGCTGAATGACCATCTCTGCAACCTTCGTACAATGGTTGCTTTCCAGCATCCAACATTTCATAAAATCTCCTAGCTTCTGCATTGGGTAAATCTTCCCCTCTAAAATGATCATTTATCATCTGCTCAGTACCTACACCATAATCTACATCCGCCCTAATTGGTTCTTCTAATCTAACCGCCGGCTGAGGTTCGCTAGTACTACCAAGTTCATAATCAGTTTCCCCATGATGATACCAAATTTTGTAACTTCGTGTAAACCCACCAATAATAGATGAGTCCAAACATCCCACTCTTTAATAACTTTTCTATTTTACAATTAGAGCAAGGACATCTTAACTTACCTGTTTTCTGCTTCCGGTTGTTTGCGAGCTACCCTCATGAACTCGATTATACCTTGATTGTATTCTTCCGTAAGCAATCTCGTGTCCGGATCCAAATGAGGTCGATCCATCCAAGAACGAAAATAATTTGAAGAAGACATATTTTTTTGGAATCAAATTCGTGAGACTAGGAGAGAAAAAGAAAAGAAATGGAGTGAATGAAGAGGAAGAGGGGTGGCTGTATTTATAGAAGAAATCCTCCCGGCATACTGAGGAAATATTCGAGGAAATTTCGAGGGAAACAGACATTTCCTCGAAATTTCCTCGAAATGTTTAAATCCCCCCACGGCTCTCTCCCAACGGCTCTCTAACGGCTACAAGATGTCGTCGAAATATTAGAAATATCCGTCGATTTTTCCGACGACCCTGGTTTCCTCGGTATCCCCTCGAAAATTACAGAGGAAGTTGGTCTTCCTCGAAATTTCCTCAAAAAATAGTGAGGAAATTTCGAGGAAACCCCATTTCTTGGTTTCCGGTATTTCCTCGATATTCTGTCCGAAATTCCGAGGAACTCATTTTCCCTCGGTATTTCCCTCAGAATCTGCGTGTTTTCTTGTAGTGATT
>NC_079519.1:30810979-30828925 GCF_000801105.2 Raphanus sativus | reverse complement strand
ACTCTCGTATTCTCCGACGGGTACTTTCCTCTCGTTTGCACTCTCTCTCTCTCTGTGAAACTAAAAACCTTGTCTTAATTTCAGGAGGAAACTGAGTGGGACTCCCGTTCTTCTCCGCTACGTTGCTCGATCAGCTCCCTCGCTTCTTCCTGACTTCTACGGCCGCGATGCCTTTGAATCTTCTCAGGTAAAGTCTCAACCTTTTTATCTACGTCGTATACACCACGAATCTTCTCTCATGTAAAGTCTCTGCCTTTGTTTATTAGATTGATGAGTGGTTAGATTACGCTTCTGTCTTCTCCTCTGGCTCAGAGTTCGAGAATGCTTGCTCTCGCGTTGATAACTACCTTCAGAGTTCCACCTTTCTTGTCGGCTACTCTCTTACCATTGCCGATGTTGCCGTTTGGTCTGCTCTTTCTGGTAAAAGAAATGTTCATTACTGTCTGAACAATGCTCTCATTAGTTACAGACCCAATGTTAGTTTCGATGTGTTGTCTTTTAACACATTTGTTATCATTAGGATCCGGTCCAAGATGGGAGAGTTTGAGGAAATCCAAAAAGTATCAGAACCTCGTTAGATGGTTCAACTCGATATCGCTCGAATACGCCGAGCCTCTCAGCAAGGTAGCAGCGTATACCGTGAAGAAAGTCTCAGGGAAGCCTGTTGCTACTGCATCATCAAAACAAGCAGATGCTAATAATAATGATAAAGGAGGTAAACCTGAAGTGGACTTGCCTGGTGCAGTAATGGGAAAGGTCAGGCTCCGGTTCGCTCCCGAACCGAGCGGTTATCTCCACATCGGACACGCGAAAGCAGCCTTGCTGAACAAGTACTTCGCCGAGAGGTACCGAGGGGAAGTGATCGTGCGTTTCGACGACACTAACCCTGCTAAAGAGAGCAACGAGTTCGTCGACAACCTCGTCAAGGATATCGGTACCTTGGGGATCAAGTATGAGAGAGTGACCTACACTTCTGATTATTTCTCTGAACTCATGAGCATGGCGGAGAAGCTGATGCGTGAGGGGAAGGCTTACGTGGACGACACGCCGAGGGAGCAGATGCAGAAAGAGAGGATGGATGGGATTGATTCCAAGTGTAGGAGCCATAGCGTTGAGGAGAATCTCAACCTATGGAAGGAGATGATTGAAGGAAGTGTGAGAGGCTTGCAGTGCTGCGTCCGTGGCAAGTTAGACATGCAAGATCCTAACAAAGCTATGCGTGACCCTGTTTACTACAGATGCAACCCTATGCCACATCACCGTATTGGGAACAAGTATAAGATATATCCAACGTATGACTTTGCTTGCCCGTTTGTTGATTCTATCGAAGGTATAACGCATGCTCTTAGGTCTAGTGAGTATCACGACCGGAATGCTCAGTACTATAAGGTTCTGGAGGACATGGGGTTGAGGAGGGTTGAGATTTATGAGTTCAGTAGGTTGAATCTTGTTTACACTCTTTTGAGTAAGAGGAAGCTTCTCTGGTTTGTTCAGCAGGGTTTGGTCGGAGGTTGGGATGATCCACGCTTCCCTACGGTCCAAGGCATTGTCCGTAGAGGTTTGAAGATAGAGGCTCTGATTCAGTTCATTCTCGAGCAGGGTGCTTCCAAGAATCTGAACTTGATGGAGTGGGACAAGCTCTGGTCTATTAACAAGAAGATAATCGATCCTGTGTGTCCTAGACATACGGCTGTGGTTGAAGAGAGGAGTGTGCTGTTGACGTTGAGTGATGGTCCTGATGAGCCGTTTGTTCGTTTGATACCGAAGCACAAGAAGTTTGAAGGTGCTGGAGAGAAGGCTACCACGTTCACCAAGAGGATATGGTTGGAAGGAGCTGATGCGAGTGTTATCTCTGTTGGTGAGGAAGTGACTCTGATGGATTGGGGAAATGCTATTGTGAAAGAGGTTACTAAAGACGAGGAGGGTCGTGTCACTGCGTTATCTGGCGTCTTGAATCTCCAAGGATCTGTGAAGACTACAAAGCTGAAGCTCACTTGGCTGCCTGAGATTAATGAGTTGGTCAAGCTTACATTAACAGATTTTGATTACTTAATCACCAAGAAGAAGGTAAGTATCAGTTGATGCCTATTTCTACATTTATTTCTCTCAGAATCACTGATATTGTTTTGTTTGCTGCAAACACAGCTGGAGGAAGATGATGAGGTTGCTACATTTGTGAATCCTTACACGAAGAAGGAAACATTAGCACTTGGTGATTCGAATATGAGGAGTCTGAAGAGTGGAGATGTGATTCAGCTTGAGAGGAAAGGCTATTACAGATGTGATGTTCCTTTTGTGAAACCATCCAAGCCCATTGTCTTATTCTCAATTCCAGATGGAAGGCAACACCAACCATTAACGGCTAAGTGAAAAGAATGAGAACGCACAACAAGAACAAACTCTTTTCATTGATTTTTGTTTTAAAAATGTTTCCAGACTTTAAATCTTTTCTTAATGTTTTACAATTAGAGCTCAAAAAGGAAGACAAAGATTATGTTTATTTCTCTCCTCATTTCTTTGGTTGGTATCTGGCCTTGATTGTCTTAACCTGTTTGGGTTTGATCTTGAACGACTCAACGAGAATGTTGTCAGGAAGAGCTCCAAAGAGAGTTGCCACGAGCGACTGCGTTCCAGGCAACTGGCTATCAAAAGCTGCTAGCACAGAAGCTGGAGCTGATCCAGCAATGTTCTTCTGGAAATGGAGAAGCCCTTTGGGGAAAACGAACATATCTCCTTTGTTGATGTATTTAGCTACGAGTTTTCCAGCGGTTGTCACGAAGCCGACGTAGAGCTGACCTTCTAGGACAAAGATGACCTCGGAGGCACGTGGGTGAACGTGGGGTGGGTTTAGGCCGTTTGGTGCGTAGTCTATGCGGGACATGGAGAGGCCGAGAGTGTTGAGTCCTGGTAGCTTCTCCACGGTGGCTCCGGTTACAATGGCTCCTGTGGAGGAGTTTGCAGCGTTTTTGGCTGTGGCTAAGCCTTGGAAGTAGAAGTCTTCAGGTGTTACTTGTGTTGAGTCCTTGCATGTGTAGCCGTTGACCTTGACAGCTTCATTTGTCAAGATAGAAGAAATGTTATAAAAATTAGGATATTTAAAAAAAAAAACATTAGTAAAAGTTATTTACCATTGGACAAATCAGCAACACAAAAATCTTGAAGCGTGTTGGATTCTGCTACTACGGCCATGGCTGAGACCAACATGGTGACAACAACAACAAGATGGCTAGCTGTAGACGCCATTGTTCTTGTTGTTATTGCTTATCTTCTGAAAAGAGTTTTTGTGATGAATTTATAACAAAAGAATGAATGAATGAATGAATGAATGGAGAAGCTTTAAAATTGGATGTTCTTATAAAATATTGATAGGCTTTTTAGAGGTTTATTTTTAGGCTAACTTTGAAGGAGTGGTTAGGCCTTAATTTAGACAAGATTTGGTTCATTGATTAGTTAATATTTAGAGAGGTTGTGATTAACGTTTATTGGAGAACAAAGACATCTAAGCTTAAACATCTGTTAGAGATCTAAAATAACTTATCTTCCTGGCAATTAACATAAGTTAACATGGAACCTTGCTTTTACATCACATTAAGATTCTGATATTAGTACACAAATACAGACAGAAGCACCTTCACATGAACCATAGGATGCAAATGAAGTACAGACCTGACTGAATTTTCTACCACTGAGAAAAGAGAGACTAACAAGGAAACCGAGATAAGCATAAAAGCAAAAACAAATTCCATGACAGGGATCTTTCTGGAGCTAGTAGGATCCATGAGGTGGCAAAGAAACTTAGGAGCCCCAAAAGTTAAAGGAATCCCATATCTTCGGAAGCCACACCATACACCTAAACAGATAGAAGCATATCATAAGGAAACATTGCAGCTGATATACCTTGTAAAACCTCCACTTAGACGCACCTGAATAGAGAACAGAAAAATAGAATACGGACCTTTCCTGATTTGCAGAGTGCAGCACATTGCGCTCCTGCTTCAGAAGTGGCCTGTATGTACAAAAACGCATCAGTCTCTCAAGAAACAGTTTGAGCATCATTCAAGAAACTAAGTCTTACCGTTTAGCCAGTTCTTGCCTCTTTAACTCCCGGGGATTCCCATCAAAGACATAGCTGTAACAAAAACATTCTGAAGAAAAAGTAATAGTAAAAAGTAAACCACCACAGAGAAAGTAATGTGGAAGAAGAAGAACATTACACAGGCTTGAATTGATTCCAGCTTCGAGAAGACGAATGGTACGATTAAACATCCCTCGTAAACGGCTACATGCACACAAAAAAAACAAACGTAACATTAGAACTCACAAAGAAAGAGAGAGATAGATATAAATGTGGAAACAGAGAAAGAAAGAGTAACCTTAGTGACTTCACCAGCTTCATTGGTGAGCATTTCAGTCCCAGCTCTCTGTTCACTCAAAAGAGGTCATCAAGCTGTTTACGTCCATGGGCTTTAGTCCTCAGTTTATTTTATGATAATTTAGCCCAACTAATAAGACATACTAAAACCCCTCACCAGTAACATCTTTGATTACTTCAGACTCAAGCAAAACAATGCTATTATTATGTTTGAAATTTTAAAGAACAACGTTGATAAACGGCGTTACATGATTACCAATTCCGTAATTACCGGCCATGATTAAAACCATTAAGACAGATTGATTAGGTTTGTGTTTAAAGCTATTAATTGAGTAAATTAGTGAGTATACTTATACTATATGTTTGTATGGTTTCTGTTTTGTTTAATGATGTGTGTTACAAGTATGAATCAACATCTAGTAAAAAAAAGATAGTTTCCGTGTCTTCATTAGGATTACTAATCATATAACTTTATATTAGGATAATCAACTAATTAAGAAAAACTAAGGTGTACTGAGATTCCAAACGTGAATCCAGCCTTGAAATCTTTTCTTCTTTTCGTTCTTTTTTCTTAAAACAGTCTTCTTCACACTCACTTCTCCACTGCTCTGTCCTGTCTCTTTCTTATTAAAAGCTGAAACAGAGTTTGATTCTTTCAGTACAACACATGCAAGTTCTTGCCTTTTGTCTGAAATCCTTTTAAAGTCTCTTCCTTTTTTCCCCACTCTTAAGCGTTTCTTACTCTAAGAAAGAACAGAGTAAGAGACAATGAGGAAGCTTTTCTTGTTGAGTTTTGTGGTCACAGTACTGATTCTTGTTACTGAGGCAAATGGGTATTTGGAGTTCAATGTCACAGAGTCTGATCACATTGAGGAGGTAGAGTATGGTTTCTCCAAATCTATCTCCAGTTTCAACCCATTGATGGTCGGCCTCACACTTATCAGAGGAGCTGATGCCAAAGAAGCTGGTACTTCTTACTTCCTCTCTCTCTCTCTCTCTCTCTCTCTCTCTCTCTCTCTCTCTCTCTCTCTCTCTCTCTCTCTCTCTGCTTTACTTCCGTTCATTTACACAAAATGGTTTTGCTGAATGTCTAAGATGGTTAGTTGCATTTTACAGTAAGTTGCTTTCTGGTTTTGCAAAAATGGTTTTGCATTACATCAAATATTATATCCTAGAAACAGAACAGTGTTTGGAATCTATATGTGATCTTGTTTGAATCTTTGATTATAGTTTGTTTGGATGGAACATTGCCTGGATATCATTTACACCGTGGACATGGATCAGGAGCCAATAGCTGGTTAATTCAATTAGAGGTTAGCAAAAAAAAAGAGTTCTATAGAGATCATACATTTTCATTTTTTAAATGTGTGTTGAATTGTTGATATTGAAAAAATGTGGGAAAAGGGAGGAGGATGGTGTGACAATATTAGGAACTGTGTATACCGAAAGAAAAGTAGTCGTGGATCCTCTAACTATATGGAGAAACAGATTCAGTTTACAGGCATACTTAGCAATAAAGCTCAAGAAAATCCAGGTTCTTTGTCTTCATGCTTTCTATAATCAGTAAAGATCTTGAAGAAACAACTATACTATTTTAACTTCTTTTGGTAATATTTCATTCAGATTTTTTCAACTGGAATAGAGTTAAGCTTCGTTACTGTGATGGTGGTTCCTTCAGTGGTGATAGTCAGAACAAGGTTGAGCTTTGTCTTAGAGATCATACATTTCATTCTCTTTAGGGCAAATGTTCAAAATAGCACTTTCTTTTAATTTATCCGAAAATAGCACCTAAAGGTGCATATTCCCAAAATAGCACTCATTTGACAAGGCTTGCTTAGTTTGTTTTTTCTTGAGCTTCAAGGCTTGCTCAGTTTGTTTTTTCTTTTTCTTTCTCCCAACGGTTTGGGACTTTACTTTTGTCCGGGCCTACTGGTTTCCACCTTGTTTGTTTCTGTTTTTTGTTTCTTTCGGCACATTTTGGCCACAACATTTGGGAAGTTCCCAACTTGAATTATTCAATGACAAAAAAAAAAAACTCTAACTCCTAAACTCTAATCAATAAACCATGAACTCTAATATAACTAAATGCTCTTTCGAGAAATTTGTGTGTGCTAATTTTGTCAAAAACATGAATTTAATGCTATTTGAGATATTTTTTCTCTGTTTTAAAATGTAAATCTTTTCAGGCTGCAGGGCTTCAGTTTAGAGGAGAGAGGATATGGAGAGTAGCAATGGATGATTTGAAGGCAAAGGGAATGCAAAATGCCAAACAGGTATATATGTTCACTTTTGTCCTTCCTTTGCTTTATAGTCTTTGTCTTTACATTGTTCTTAACTTGCTTAATACTCTTCAGGCACTTCTATCTGGATGCTCTGCAGGTGGTCTAGCAGTGATTTTACGCTGTGATGAATTCAGTAACTTGTTTTCAGGAACTACCAAAGTCAAGTGCTTAAGCGATGCAGGCTTCTTCTTGGACACGTAAGTTACTTCTTCTCAAAGTCAGCTGCGTATCTGTTACTGAACCGTTTGTATTTCCATGATTAAAGGCCTGATGTGTCCGGTGGCCACACCATTAGGAATCTATATAACGGCGTAGTGCAGTTGCAGGTGTGTTGTTCTTACCTCATCTTCATATTAGAAACTTCATAAAATGATGTTTACTTTAATAAAGTAATGAATCTTGCAGGGAGTGAGGAACAATCTGCCACATATGTGCACAGACCATCTCAACCCAACTTCTGTAAGCTCTTATTACTTCTCTGTTGTATATAAAGCTCAAAAGCTAACATGTTTTATCTCTTGGTGACAGTGTTTCTTCCCTCAAAACTTGATCAGTGAGATGAAAACCCCTCTATTTATAGTCAATGCAGCTTATGATATTTGGCAGGTGACATTTCTTGTTCTTCATGTGAAAGTAACCATTTATGTATGTGTGTGTGTGTTTTAATTTTGACTGATTTGTTTTAACAGATTCAAAGCAGTCTTGCTCCACCAAGTGCAGATCCTAGTGGTTACTGGCATGAGTGCAGATTAAACCATGGAAGATGCACTCCAGCACAGATACTGTTCTTGCAAGGTCGAACCATCATCTGAAAATTTCCCAACTTACTTTTAAAATGAAATGACACGACCTCTCACCACTCTTAGTTATGTATTTTTTTTTCTTTAAACAGGGTTTAGAGATCAGATGCTGAGAGCTGTGAGTGGATTCTCAAATTCAAAAAAGAACGGTTTGTTTATAAACTCATGTTTTGCTCATTGCCAAACCGAAAAGCAAGACACTTGGTTCGCTGATGATTCTCCTGTTATCAACAAGAAGGTAAAAAGCACTTCCTGTGCATTTTGCCTTGTGAAGTTATGCGTTTACGTTTACATTTCTCAAGTCATTTATTCTTTGTTGAAACTGAGGTTAGGCGGTGGCGGTAGCGGTTGGAGATTGGTATTTTGATAGAGCAGAAGTGAAGCTAATAGATTGTCCATACCCGTGTGATAGGAGCTGCCACAATCTTGTCTTCAGATGAATGAAATGAATGATCTTCTCATACTTTCTTTTCCTTTCATATCTTAGTGATCCTTTTGTATTCATTTACTTCAATGGTTCTGTTTCCGATTCTGAATAATATACTGAAAAATATATTTTCTGACCACATTTAACATTTGCTTGAGCTTGAAGGCAAGTCTGAAAATGCTTTAAAAAGAAAAGAGGCTAGCCCCAAACTCAAGTTTCTAAACTAGTGGTGTGTATTATTGTCACCCATTCAAATACAAGTTCATGAATGTGTTTGAGAATTGTCAAGACTGGTCTAAATAAATCAAGCAATCCAAGTCCAGAATAGTTTAAGTATTTGACTAAAATCCAAGTTCAGTTATTTCAGCCAGTTTCTTTTTTATTCGTCTCTACAATTCTCAAACACATTCCTGAAATTGTATATGAAATCTAGTGTTTTTAGCTATTTTAACCGTTTTTTATATCATGTTTTAGCTCTTTCAGTTGGCATTTTGAATCTCTAAGAGTTTGCATCATATTTTAATGGAAAACAGGTTTAGGAGTACTTAAATATATAGAATGGTTTAGAACTCAAAACTGAACAAAGAAAGGGGTATGGCGACTTGGAGAAAAAACAGAAGGCACAGCAGTTTGTATAGTAGCCAAACCGCGGCCGCTATGACAAGGCCACCATAGTGGTCTGCACAGCGGCCAAACCCAACCGCTATGACGATAGTACATATTACTAGTTAAGAAGCTTGATTTTAAGACTAGCCTCTTTGTTCAAGTGATTTAACTAAAAAATCGATGAGCTTTAAAATGGACAGTACACTATTCTTTAAACGTATTTTTTTTTTGCTAAATTGTAAATATCATTTCAAAATGAAAATTGAGGTTTTACAAGATGTGATTAACAACAAGAAAACCTAAGATTTGTTTCCACGGCAAAAAAGAGAAAAAACATGGAAACAAAAGACAATCATACTTAAGCCGTTCAGCGTGAGCGAACAGGACCAAAGTAATGATACAATCTTGAGAAGTCCGAGTGAGAAGTCGAGCCGAGAGAAGATTAAAAGGAGAGGACCGAAGACTAGGGATCGAGAAAGCGCAACACTTCACTAGAAGCTGATTCATCAATGCTGCCTGAACAATTTGACATTTCTCAAGAGCAAACACAAGCCCGCTCAAGGACTGCCCTCAAGGTCTGAGCTGGGACACGGTCTAAGCCAAGATCTGACGAAAGACAGGACAACACTAAACCACAGGAGCTTAATAGCGCTCAACTTACTCAACCGCGCTCGTCCTCTAAGCCGGTGAAGCGAAGGGGCAGCATCACCACTCCCGAGCCTTACTACCTCCTCTAGGAGCAAAGCGAACCCCCAACACCAAGTAAACGAAGAGCCTCCACCTCCACTACCAAAATCAGCTGAACCTACAAACAACCCAGACCAACAAGCAGCACCAAATCTGACACAAAGGAGGGGCGAGGAGCTAATTAAAGCTACACTCAATGGCAAGCACCTAAGCTTTACCCATGGAGAGACGAACAGGCCGTCACTAACCCTGAGTCTGCAGCCCCGAGACCACAAGCTCGTGGTGAAGCACATCCCGAGTAACCCTTGACAGATGAGACCAATTTCTCAGCGACATTTAGATCCTAACCGTTAGGGTTTTGCGGTGGTCGTGAGAGGCGGCGCAAGATCCGGCGAGGAGAGGCTTCGAAGATACCGGACCGTCGCTAGAAGACCAGCATCTGAGCTCTCTCAGCGCGGTGAGTCCGCCAACCGAAACGGCGGAGCGTACCAACCAAGACCAGAAACAGAGCGCTGATTCACTGACCTGACCCATGACGGGGAAGGAGATGGACTTACGGGAGCGATTGGTGGCCCTCTCACAACGCCAAGAGGCGCCGGAGAGGCGACTGGAAGACGACGGCGGCGGCTCGAGATTAAGGGTTTGAGAGAGAATATGATAGGGCGCGTGGGTGGCACGCCCGTGATAAATGATAAATTTGTTTTAAACGTATTTTAGGTGACATAACCAGGTAACACTCATTTGAGAAAGAAAAAAGAAACTGGTCAGACTCAAGTCAGTGAGACGAGGTGTCGAAAGCCAACACGGGGCCATACACATTTGAAAAATTCAACTGGATCATTGTTTTAGCAGAAAATGTTACACGAGAACAGTAATTTCACGTTTTAAATAATAGGTTCCCATGGCCATGATTGGTTGATAGTGGAGCTTTATAATATTGCCTCGAGACCGCTACATCGTTGTCTTCATCAATAAGCTAGGCCTTTTGTTTACGTTATCGTTATGGCCATTAAAACGACAACCATCGTTTTAGAAAAATCTGATACAAAAATACTCTATACATATTTATAAAAGGGGAAATTTTACTTTTATAAAATGCTTTTTAAAAGAAAAAATTCTAAAGACACGTTGAGAAACTTAAAAACAGCAATGATCCAATATTCATTTAATTTGATTTTAAAGTGCTTTGTATTAAAATGACAAAAGTTGTTTAATTTTTTTTTATGTTTTAGCATTATAAAACCTGTGATTTTTAATATATTTTGAATTTTATTTTGTTAGAAAAATATAATTACTAAATTTAATAAACTTGTAGTTTTAAATGTTATAGTCAAGATTCTTGATTAACAATATGTCAATATATATGTGTGTACATATCATAATTTTAAAGATAATTTATTATTTAAAATTATAATTAATTTTCTAATTCACCCTAAAACGCTTAACATTTAATTAATTTCAAAATCATTTAAAATATTAGACATGTATATACCCTTTAGTATACATATAGTGATATTTTGTGATTGTAATATAGAAATGAAAGTTATGATTGAAGTAGGACCTCAATTATTTTGGCTCACATGCAAATTATAAGGTGTAAACATAAAAAAAAAATACTTCCTGTCTTGAGAATGCAAACGATCAACTCATACACGTTTGCTTTTGAAAATTCTAGCGATGCTTTGTATTTATCTTCTCACGGGTCGGCCCGCCCTACGGGCGGGATAGGGGTGGGCGTTCGGATATCCGTTCGGGTTCGGATCGGGTATTTCGGATTTTCGGGTATTGCGGTATAGGAGTATAAAACCCGTTCGGGTATTTCTGTACTTCGGGTCGGGTTCGGGTATTTTTAGTTCGGATTCGGTTATTTCGGGTCGGGTTTTCGGATATTAGATTTTGCAAAAAAAAATTAACTTTTTCATTTCTCAAGTTTTTTTCTTTTAAAAAATATAAATTTTACTTAACTGATATTTTATTTTTAATACATTGAATGATTTGAAGATAAAATCTTAAAAATAAAATACACTAATTTGATTATTGTTTTAAAATTTTAGCTGTAGCTTTTGTTAATGCATGAAACTAAAATTTGGACATGCATTTTAAGCATTTTAAGTGAGCAAAAAATCACTTTTCTTGCAATTATATGTATATTATCTAATTTTAAACCATATGTATAATTAATATAAGTATTTTGAATAAAATTAGAGAAGTAAACTATGAATATATGGTTAATAGTACATAAGTTCGGTTATTTTCGGATATCCATTCGGGTTCGGGTATTACCCGTTCGGGTTCGGATATCCAATCTCTCATAATTCAATACCCGTTCGGGTATTTTGCTACTTCGGTTTGGATTTCGGTTCGGGTTTTTTGGGTCGGGTTCGGGTGCCACTTCGGGTATCGGGCAAAGTGCCCACCCCTAGGGCGGGATGTGAACTATAAAATAATTTCAACGGCTAATATACAAATTAAAAACATTAAGATCTGGATACTGAAATTTTAGGCATGTATATCCGGATCCGGACCAGTTATATATTTTTAAAATATTTAAACATAATTATATCTATATATGTATACTATAAATATTTAGTTTAAAATGTCTATTTTTATTTTGTTTAACATTTAATATATACTTATTTTAATGTGATGTGTTCTAATTTTTATTTGATGTATATGTTGTGAGACCATACTATTATAATTATTATTTATATTTTTTGTTGTGGGTTTTTAGTTTGATGAAAACATAATTTTATTACAATTGACCAATTTTCCTATACAGTATAGTTTTATTTTAGAAATGAGAATATCCAAATATGTTTTATTTGTTTATTTATATTTGATCTAACTTGTATTGTCAATGTTTTTCCCTTTTATATCATCTATATCATTCACAATGTGTAATTATAAAGATTTATACATCATATAAGTTTTTTTATTCTACTTCATCTATTCCTATTCTTAGAAGAAATAAGATTAATCTTCTATGTCATTTGATTGGATTTTGTAAGTTATTCTATAACAGTGATTTATATTTATATTAAAGTTTATTAATATTTTTAAAAGCATTAATACATATAGAACTTATAGAAATTTCATTTGCGAAAACATAGTTAAAATATAATATATATTTTTAAATTACTTTTGTTTGTATTTATAATCATACATTTGCAAGTTAAACTATAACTATAAAATAAATAATTATATTTCACAAACGGATTATGAACCTCACAAAATTTGGAGTATTTTAAAGCTGGAAAAGAAAAAGAAAAATTGGAGTATCTTATATATTTGATAATATATCCAAGGTTTGAAAATACCCATAAGCGTATAGACATTGTATAGTCAGAAAACTTGAAGTTGTGGTTGCTCCGGGTAATGCCAATGGTCGCTGGCCTCACCTGCTCGCCGACGAATAGCTTGCTAACCCCACAAGACGCTGCCTTTTTCAGAGAGATGAAGAGATCGCGATCTCCGGAAGATTATAGATTTTGCCGGAAACGACGCATCGAAGGTTTATATATATAAGGATCTAGCAGACGAAGAGCGCAAATAGGTTGATTCGTAGTGGGATGGAGAATAAAGACAATTTAAGATTAAACCACAAACACCATTACAGAATCTAGAAAGTCTCAGGGCCAAATGAAAACAGACGAAGAACACGAAGGAGAACATCTGTTTAGGGATTCCGTAGAACAGTGTCGATGGACCTAGTGCCGAAGAGCATTTTATTTGCGCTGGACGAAGTCCACTGCGAAGCCCATTTCGAGAGAACAAAGTTTAAGTGATACGGTGCATATCAGATGTGTCAACTCGTGAGACTTCTAATTTATGACGTGGACGCTGATGTGTCAGCAGGAGAGATTCAACTCTTTTTTATATATATAGATTCAAAAATCAGTCACTGGAGGAAATATTAAGTTTATTATAATTTTTGGCTTTGTATAACATATGCTCGTCTCTTTTCATATAAGAAAAATATATAAAATATTGTAAATGATAATTTCCGTGCAAGATCACTGAATTCTTACTAAAATATCAAAGAAAAAATAGAAATACATCAATAATTTTTCACAAAAAATTATTGATTCATTGATGGCAAAATCATTAATAAATTGGAATTAAAAGATAGCATCAAAATTTTGAATAGTTTATAGAGTGGGACCGAAAATACAGGTATTTCTTATCAACTAATCATAGAAAGGGAAGCCATGCATATATACACATCAACAAGCCTATCTAATAATAGCCGACAATATATGCAATTTACTTTCATCTCTTCTTTTGATTTTGGCTTACAAAAAACTATATAATTGCTCACATGTGTCACATCTTTTGGGTCGATATTCACATATCCAATAATAAGTCCATGATCATGACCATCATATTCATTAAAGGCTAAAAGCATGTTAAAATTCCCATCGTTGTTCATATTTACATTATAATCTTACAATTTAAATTTGGTTAGAGTATTTTTCCTTAACTAATAATAAATCTCAAATCACTACAAGAAAACACGCAGATTCTGAGGGAAATACCGAGGGAAAATGAGTTCCTCGGAAATTTCGGACAGAATATCGAGGAAATACCGAGGAAACCAAGAAATGGGGTTTCCTCGAAATTTCCTCACTATTTTTTGAGGAAATTTCGAGGAACACCAACTTCCTCTGTAATTTTCGAGGGGATACCGAGGAAACCAGGGTCGTCGGAAAAAATCGACGGATATTTCTAATATTTCGACGACATCTTGTAGCCGTTAGAGAGCCGTTGGGAGAGCCGTTGGGGGATTTAAACAATTTCGAGGAAATTTCGAGGAAATGTCTGTTTCCCTCGAAATTTCCTCGATATTTCCTCAGTATGCCGGGAGGATTTCTTCTATAAATACAGCCACCCCTCTTCCTCTTCATTCACTCCATTTCTTTTCTTCTTCTCTCCTAGTCTCACGAATTTGATTCCAAAAAAATATGTCTTCTTCAAATTATTTTCGTTCTTGGATGGATCGACCTCATTTGGATCCGGACACGAGATTGCTTACGGAAGAATACAATCAAGGTATAATCGAGTTCATGAGGGTAGCTCGCAAACAACCGGAAGCAGAAACAGGTAAGTTAAGATGTCCTTGCTCTAATTGTAAAAATAGAAAAGTTATTAAAGAGTGGGATGTTTGGACTCATCTATTATTGAGTGGGTTTACACGAAGTTACAAAATTTGGTATCATCATGGGGAAACTGATTATGAACTTGGTAGTACTAGCGAACCTCAGCCGGCGGTTAGATTAGAAGAACCAATTAGGGCGGATGTAGATTATGGTGTAGGTACTGAGCAGATGATAAATGATCATTTTAGAAGGGAAGATTTACCCAATGCAGAAGCTAGGAGATTTTATGAAATGTTGGATGCTGGAAAGCAACCATTGTACGAAGGTTGCAGAGATGGTCATTCAGCTTTATCATCTGCTATGAGACTGATGGGCATTAAAACAGATTATAACTTGGCTGAAGACTGTATGGATGCGATAGCTAATTTTGTTAAAGGTATTCTACCTGAGGATAATGTAGCTCCAGGTTCATACTACGAGGTTCAAAAACTCGTAGCTGGGGTTGGTTTATCTTATCAGGTAATAGATGTATGCAGCGATAACTGCATGATTTATTGGAGGGCGGATGATCAGCGGACTACATGCAAATTTTGTGGGAAGCCTCGTTATAAAGATACTAGTGGAAGAGTTCCAGTGCCATATAAAAGGATGTGGTATTTGCCTTTGACGGAAAGGTTGCAGAGGTTGTATCTTTCAGAACGCACAGCGCAACGAATGAGATGGCATGCGGAGCACTCAACAGATGGTGAGATTAGACATCCTTCAGATGCAAAAGCGTGGAAACATTTCCAATCAAAGTATCCCGACTTTGCGTATGAGAGAAGAAATGTCTACCTTGGATTATGTACTGATGGTTTCAGCCCGTATGGGAAGAGTGGAAGACAATATTCTCTATGGCCAGTCATTGTTACACCATACAACTTACCCCCAAACTTATGCTTGCGACGAGAGTTTTTGTTTCTCTCCATTCTCGTTCCCGGACCAGAGCATCCTAAGAGATCACTTGATGTGTTTCTTCGGCCACTAATATATGAGTTGCAACAACTATGGGCTCAAGGTGCTGAAACATACGATATTTCGTGTAAAGAAAACTTTCAAATGCGGGCAGTACTAATGTGGACAATAAGTGATTTTCCAGCATATGGTATGTTATCTGGATGGACAACGCATGGAAGGCTATCATGTCCATATTGTCAAGATAACACTGATGCTTTCCAACTAAAACACGGAAGGAAAACGTGTTGGTTTGACTGTCACAGGAGATTCCTACCACCTGATCATCCATATCGTAGGAGTAGGAATTTGTTTACTAAGAACAAGAAGGTGTTTGACAGTCCACCTGCGGAAATTAGTGGGCAAAGTTTGAAGACACAACTAAGAGATTTTGGTGCAGAAAGGACGCCAGACATCGGTGGACATGCGCGTTTTCCGGTAGATGCTGTTGGAAACCTACATAACTGGCACAAAAAAGTATATTCTGGGATCTGCCATACTGGGAGGATCATTTGCTAAGGCATAATTTAGATGTCATGCATATTGAGAAGAACTTTTTTGACAACCTCATGAACACGATCCTTAACGTTCAAGGTAAAACAAAGGATAATTTGAAGTCAAGACTGGATTTAGTTGATATATGTGATCGTTCAGAACTTCATGTTGATGGGAATGGTAGGGCTCCTTTTCCCATATACCGACTTGATGCAGAGGGAAAAAATGCGTTCTTCGATTGGATTTCAAACGATGTGGAGTTTCCAGACGGTTATGCATCTAATTTGCGTAACTGTATCGACAGAAAGGAAGGAAAGTTTATTGGTTTAAAAAGTCACGATTGTCATGTGTTGATGCAGCGCTTACTTCCGTTTGCTTTCAAGGAACTATTACCACGAAATGTTCATGAAGCAATAGCAGGGATAAGTGCTTTCTTCCGCGATTTATGCGCCAGATCAGTGACTCTTGAAGGTATTGAAAATCTGAAGACTAACATAGCCGTGATAGTGCAACCTTGAGAAGATATTTTCTCCCTCATTTTTTGATGTTATGGAGCATCTTGTTATTCACCTGGCAAGAGAATTGGAACTTGGTGGTCCTGTGCAGTATAGATGGATGTATCTGTATGAGCGGTATATGTTTCATTTGAAGAAGATGGTGAAAAATCTAAGTAGGGTGGAAGGTTTTATAGTCGCACAGATGATCAATGAAGAAATTTCAAACTTTGCTGAGTACTACTTTCCAGCAGAAGTTCAGACCAAAAACAGAAGACCTGCACGGCATGATGATAGAGGCGAACGGGCAACATACCATGTTACGGTTCCTGACATTTTCACAGATGTTGGACGACTTAGCGGAAAATCAAAGGACCGTCGACTTACTGAGCAGGAGCGCAGTCATTTGCAAACATATTTGCTCACCAACTGCGAAGATGTTCTTCAATATGAGAGGTAAGTTTATTATCTTACAAAATTTTAACAAATTAACATTTATATCTTAATTAATTACATTTTTTGTCTTCACAGGATTTTCATGGCAGAAAAGCGGTTCGAATATAGATACGCTACAGAGGCAGAACTAGAAGAAATGAAGCAAAAAGAATTTGATGGATGGATGTTTACTTATGTGAGTGCCTTAAACAAATTAAAAAATCATTTATCACATATTTATAGAAATTTAAAAAATATTTATCACATATTTATACTCATATATATGTGCTATTAATAGGTGTCTGCTGGTTTGGCCAGAGGTGAAACATTTGACGATTGGATACGCGAGATGGTGGTTGGACCAAACTATGTTGTGAAGTCATATCCGAGATTTTGTACTCGAGGATATGCATTCACAACTGAAAAGACGAAACGTTCGCGTACGACCTATGATGCTGGCGTTTGTTCTGCATCGGGAGATGATGTATACTACGGACACATACATGAGATTTTGGAAATCAAGTATTTAGGCCTGCTTGGATTGCGCTGTACTGTTTTCTATTGTGATTGGCACGACATCACTCCAGATCGAGGTGTGAGAACAGATGCATTTGGTGTTACATCAGTTAATTCGAGACGAAAGCTGCAATATTATGATCCTTTCATTCTTGCTTTTCGGGCCGATCAGGTAAGTTATTGGTCATCATGTGTAATAATTTAAACTTGTACTAAAAAATTTACACTTTCTTTTTCAGTCGGTTCCAAAGAAGAAGGGCCGTTTGTTCGGTTTGGCTCGTCGGTCTCCCTCGGTTCCGTCTGCTTCTGCACCACCACCGTCCTATGTTGATCAAGAAGTCCTTCTGAGCCAGATGAGGGACAAGGATGCTCGCATATCTGCGCTGGAGTCCATGGTGGCGAGTCAAGAGGCGGGCTGGGAGGCACAGAGGAAGCTGAACGAGCAAATGATGGCGATGATGAGGAGCATGAACCCGAACGCCAACGTCGACTTCCCGAACATGCCAGACCCGGACTTCCAAACCCCGTAGTTTAATTTATTTCAAAAACTCTAAATGTTTTCTTTTCGTTTGTATGACTTTGAATTTTAAATAATATGTTTTTAATTTAAATTTTAATTTTATATTTACGAATTTAAATTTTAAAAATATTATTTTAAAAAAAAAAATTTTTTTTTAAAAATTTAATTTTCGGAATATTCCGAGGAACAGATGTCCTCGGTATATACCGAGGGAAGCGTTCCT
>NC_079519.1:30745734-30810879 GCF_000801105.2 Raphanus sativus | reverse complement strand
GTTAAGGAGTTAATACTATGGAAATAGATAGCAAATACATGATTGAAATGATCAGGTAATACATTTCAGGTAATGTAAGATTTGCATTCTCCTAATTAAATAAGATATATAAATTACAAAAAATATTACATCGACAATTCTATAAGCCGATAATCATATTTGTTTTACGAAGATTCATATCTGACCGCAGAATTCTAAGTTTCTAACTATTACTGTAAATGTTGTCTTCATTAACAACATAATTTATTTTTCTGAAATTTGAAATTTATATCTCATGATATAGAAATATTAATGATTTTTGATTAAAAACACTAATAATTCTTTAATCATTTTTTGTCATTTAATGAATTGAAAATATATTAAAATTTAACAAGTAGTGATAGTATACTGATGAAAGAAAGATTTAGATTTTGAGACAAAACATACTCTGAATTTGAATCATGTCAGATATTAAGTTACTGTTGTTGTTTGGCAAAACGAAAATGAAGTCATATCGTAGGCCTCATTAAAAGTTTCAAACAAGACTAGCTTACTACTTTAGTATTGTTTTTTTACTGAATAAGACAGGAGATGTATTTATTTAAATTTATACTATGTGAGTCTTTGTGATAACTAGCTCAATACTATGGATCCGGTGAAAAACAAAAGTTATAGCAGAAATAAATCAAGGGAACAACAAGAAAAGACCACAACACACGGATTTCATTAATCTAGGTATATTATAAACGGATTATAAAAATCCCATTAATTCAAATGAAATAACAGAAAGTACCAATCACAAAATTTCATCAAATACAAAAAATTATACAATAGGTAAAGGTGTATAATAATGATAGTAACATTTATCAAATATGGGTTATATAGAAGAATGAAAATACAACCAAGCAGAGACTTCATTGTAAAGATGCAACCGCCAAGCTACCTACAAAGATTCAAAAGAAAGCAGACATGAATCATTATGTCATCACATACTCCTTTTGTCCTAAAGATTCTAAACAGTACTAGAAACATCATACATACATACATGCTACAAGAAGCATCAGCTTCCACAGCCTTTATTCCAGACTTTTATACATCGTTGTGTTTGACCTTTGAACATAATTAAAATCAAAAGATCAATCATCACTGACTGCTACACATACCTGATCAATGCATCAGGTATCTTTTTAGGCTGCTGCTGCCTAGGCTTCAACCTGTAAAACATTCACAGAATCATTAACGTGAGAATCTTAGCAATAACTTAAAGTGATAAATTAATGGCATCATAGCTGCATGATTCTTTCTCTTTACAGAACAACCTTGAAGCCCGTGATTCAAATCTCTAAACATTAGTTACAAGCTTCTACATTACAGGTAGTTCCTAGGAGTCTTTAATTTTCTATTGACTATTAGAGATTACCTTGTCAGCTTCAGGAGAAAAGACTGCCTTCACCTCCTGAAACACATCTTCAATGGGCTTTGCTGCATGAATCTGAAGCCAAGTAGTAGTAGAAACAAGAAAACTTTGTTATACAACTTACAGTTGCTGGACCGTAATGCCAATAAAAAAAGAAAGAAGATTTTATTACCTTACGAACTTTCCCCTTAGCTTCGTAGTACTGAATCACTGGCAAGCTAGATTCAAGAAACACCTTGAAACGCTTCCTTATAGTCTCTATATTGTCATCCTCTCTCCCCTTCAATAGGAGACAACAATCAATCAATATATATATATATATATATATATATGAAACAAAGAGGCTAGAGACAGAGTAAAGAAACAGAGGTTTTCATATCATATTAAAACCTGGTTTCGGCCCAAAAGGCGCCTCTCCATCTCTTCCTCAGGACAATCAAAGAACAAGACAAACTTGGGTTCAATCCCAGTCTACAAAAACATCATCAAACGCATGTAAGTAATTAAGCAATTGTATTGCAAAAAAAAAGAACATAACACTCTTTTAAAAACTTAGAAATGTACTTACAACTTTCTCAAAAGCTGCTCGGTTCTCCTCATTGCGAGGGAAGCCATCAATGAGGAACTTATCGTTCCCGTTTTCCTGAATTGCTTTCTGGAGAAGCTTGATTGTAACCTCAGAAGGTACAATCTTCCCTTCTTTAATCATATTCTGGATCATAGTTCTGCAACACCATCATTAGAAAAGGATAATTAACCAACTACATTTATAAAGTTCAATAAACAACCTCAAGAAGGATAATGAATGAATGCGAAGCTGACTCCTCATACTGAGAAAGTTTTAAGGGCATTACCCATTTTCAGAACCTGACTTAATCTCAGCTCTAAGAAGGTCTCCAGCACTCAGATGTGTGTAACCAAAATGGTCAACAATATAGGCACACTGTGTACCTTTCCCACTTCCGGGACCACCTGGAATCAAAATGTACTATCTAACTCAGAGAAAAATGTACAATAACTCGAACCAAAGAGCACTTGATCATGAGTGACAATGCAATCTACTGACAATTAATGTCATAATGAAAAAACCACAATCAACACACAAGAGAGGAACCTCCTGAACTTACCGAGGACAAAAATAACAGTGGGTTTCTTCTCACTTGCGGTTCCATTCACCTCCTAGAAGAAAACGCACCCAAAAAAAACTTCAAAATTAGAACAGATTAAATAGGATTTTGCCTTTTAACAGTAAGATTGGTTAATTACAGTTCATGTCAGAATGTCTGAAACATTTTACCTTGTTTGCAGCATCACCAATGGATCCCATGATACTAGTAAGCAAACTCTTTCAAATATTTACCCTGTGAAGAAGAAGAAGGAATCCAGAGAAACACATTTTCATTAAAAAAAGATCACCATGCAATGGACCCAAAACGCGCAGATCTAAAGTGCTTAGCATATAGTTATAAAGTTGCAAACTTTGGAAACGGATCAAGACAAAGATCAAAAGATGATGTAAGAAATAGAACAATGCTGACGTCAAGACAAAGAGAAATCCAGATCCGACAGAACTAAAAAAATGCTCTAAGCATGTAGATCGGATGCAATGAAAGAAGAATCCAAGACAATTCGAATTCAACTTCTGAAGAACCGAATCAAGGATCTAATAAAGATGCAAACTTTGTGGACAAAATGTTAAGATCCGAGAGAATGATATGAATGAGGGACGCAAACCCATCATTACACATGTATTTTTTTTTTTTGAGATTCACAGGGAATTTTCAGACAATAATAAGAAACTGTGGAAGAGATGTTTTTTAGAAAGATCTGAGGAAAGGAAAAAGGCGAACCTGAAGACGAAGAAAGTTTTTTGATTAAACGCTGAAGAAAGTGAGAAATGAGGAAGGAGAGGCAAGCGATATATATATTTAACAGATTCGTTTTTTTTTCTTAATTGATTAAAGAAAAAACAGATTCGTTTTAATTATTTAATTAATCTTCAGTTTGGTTACTATTTAAGGGACATTTAATTTCTGTCCATGTGTCTCTGTTACTTTTAATTTAAACCAAGATTTCCCTTTAATATGTAGACTATTTAAAATAACCAAAAAAAAAGAATTGTTGACACACAAAAAAATTAAAAAAAAAAACACAAAAAATTGACAAAAATATTGCGTGTAGTAGTTGGAGTTGTCATAAGAATTGTATCATAAAACTAGAGAAATATGAGAATTATTTTAGTGGAATTTTAGGCTTTTAGTCGATTCAAGTGAATAAATAATCTTTACTTTATATATGAGGATATTGTAAAAACCAATGATTTTCTCATCTAATCCATATCTTGCTCTTTATTTGGTTAAGCTCTAGAGTGTGATCTTAAGCCTAAGCGTCAAACTAGCTAACACATGGGCCTTTGCGTAAACGCTAATTGTCAATGAATAAAGTGATAATAGATTGCTAGTAGCACATGTGGTGCTTTCAATTCTTCAGAGTTTGAACATTGTAGTTATGATATAGCCGAGAGAGGAAGGCCCATTAGACCAACTCAAAAGGTCCAAGAAATGCAATGAACTACGGTTAAGAGAACTACCGCTAAGTTGCTAACAGGACAACGACTACAACTCACTTGCTTCAAAAGTATTCTGCTAGTTCCTTCCTCACGAGCTTGAGACAACACCATTGGGAAACACATTCTTCCCTTAGAAATAAGAGCTCTGATGTCTCTCTTGTGATACTAGATTTGATAAAAAAAAAAAAAAATTATGTCGCACAATCAAACATATGTAAATTAAGCATATGATCACTTGGGGATCAAAACAAAATAGTAATGATGAAGTATGAATATTACAAGCTATAAGTATGTTATAGAAAACATGTGAAGATTTAACAAAAAATCACTATCAAATAATGAAGACTAATCAGGTTTGAACATAAAAGTCAAGTCTATGAAGAATAGAAAGAAGCTTAGAGATGGTGAGAGGTTTCTCTTGAAAGTCATTAAGACCAGCTTCCATAAACTCTTTCTTATCTCCTTCGTTAGCTCTAGTTGTTACTCCTGCTATCTTGCTCTCTATCCCCATCTCTCTCAGTCTCTTTGTCGCCTAATCAAACAAAACACACTTCCTTAGTTATACATATAAAGTTATAAACCATATATCGGCTCTATCTTTTTTGTCGGCTCTATTTTTTTTTTTAAATAATAAAAAGGGTACTGCACATTATTAATAGCCAAACTGTGATAAAAGAGTCTTATTCCGATATTGAGTAGAACAATTTCATACAGCTTCTTTTATTATGGTTTACTGGGTGTTTTCCTGCACCGTGTGCAGTAAAAGAATTTTAAAATATTTTTTATAAGATAAATATAAATTATATTTATTTTTTATTAATATTATAAATTTTCTTTTTTTTATCAATATTTTAATATAAATTTGATTTAACTGAACATTAAAATTAAGATAAAATCAATTTTGTTTATTTTGAATTATATTTAAGAATGTGCATGTATATATTTAAAATTATAATCTTTGGTAGATTTTTCTATCTATTTATTTTAACTAAATATATTAAATAAATATGTAAAATTTCAGAATTATCAAAAATTAAAATTAAACAATATTTATAAAATCTGTAAATATATATAAGAAACTAATGATTTTACGATTTAATTTGATTTTATGATTTAATTTATAATTTTCTAAAAATATGTATATATTTTTGAAATAATTTTAATTTAAATGATATTTCAAAATTTGAAATGCCATAATTGAATATATTTATTTTAATGATGATTTATGCGTTATTGCCATATTTTAAAAAGTCCAAAAATATAAATCGATAATAAATATAATATATGAGTTATTACCATATTTTAAAAATTTTATCAAAAATATAAATTAACATTAAATATAATTGTCCATGTCATATTAATCTATAAGATATGTCATCAATTTTAGTAGCTATGTCACAATTATTAATCTAGGTGTTTTCATGCACCATGTGTAGTGATGAATTTTTTAAAAGTTAAATTTTATATTTTAAAATGTAATTTATTAATATTATATATTTTATTATTTTGACTAATAATTAATATAAATATCATTAATTAAGCATAAAATTAAGAGAAAATATTTTTATTTTAAATTATATTTAAGAATATATATGTATATATATAAAGTTAAAATCTTAGATAAAAAAATTATTTATTTCATTTGGTTAAATTATTATATCAACTTGTACAAAATTACTAAAAATCATATAAAATTGTATAGTTATCAAAATTTAAAACTAAATAATATTTATATAATTTGTAGATATCTAAAAGAAACTAATGATATTACGATTTATTTTTTTTAATTCAGAAAATTTAGAAAAATTTAGATAATAAAAATTTTATTATTATAAAAGTAAAATTATATAATATTTCGAAATTCAAAATATCATATTTGAATATATTTATTTTAGTGATGATTTATGAGTTATTACCATATTCTACAAAGTTTACCAAAAATATAAATCAATATTAAATGTAATATATGAGTTATTGTCATATTCTAAAAAGATTTCCAAAAATATATATTAGCATTATATTTAATTGTCCATGTCATATTTAACCATATGACATGTCATCAATCTTAATAGCCACGTCACAATTTTTTTTGTGAAAACGATCGTAGAGAAGACATGTGGCAAATCACTTCTCAAATATAGACTAGGGGATGGATATTAAATTTCTCAAATAAAAATCAATTAGAGAATGATTAATCCCTGTTTCTTAGGAGAGGTTCTTAGCTCATGATTTAACTTTTTTTTTTATACTTTTAGACTAAAAACGGCTTTTATATCGGTTTTATCTTTTCTTAGTTAAAGTTTAAGAAAAGTTAAGAATTGTTTCTTAGTCGAAGTTAAGAATCAGTTAATAGATCGGAGTTAATCATAGTTTTAGTAATAATTTTTTTTCTGGATTTTAATAGCAAAAAATAATGGAATAACGAAGAATTTAGAGAGTGAAATATTATAAATTATTATTACCTGAATACCGTTCAAGATGGGCATCTCCATGTCCATAAGAATGAGATCGTAGTTTCTCCCGGAACAATGAACGTCGACAGCTTCTTGGCCGTTGCAAACGACGTCGTTCCTGATACCTAGACGGTCCAGCAGTTTGTGATGCATGGTTTGGTTTACAAAGTTGTCATCGACGACCAGAGCTGTTAACTTCGACTCTGCCAAGTTTGGAACCTCATCAGCTATCTCTTTCGTCATCGTTCTTGTGGAGCAACAAAATATTACAGAACTCTTGAGAAAATATTTTGTGGAAACTCAAAAATATATATGTTGCATATTTAAAGGAGAAAGAAATTGTGAAAAAAGTTAGCTGGATTGTGTTTTTGGATTCGGAGGAGATCTAGTGATCTTTCTACTTTTTCCATTTTTAGGTACTATACATGATTTTACATTTCTTTTCAAGATCCTTTAGCTTATGAAGGGTTTAGATTGATGTCTTGAGATTCTAATTAGCCAAAACACCATGTGAGCAACATACATGAATAGCAAATAATCATTATATGATATTATGATTACAAACTATAAAGACACATATACACATACATTTAGCAAGAAATATCACGTCATATGTTCAACTTTTGATTCAGTTTTAATTCATAAAATAAACAAAATCTAACATTTCCTTGCAAGTTCTGAGATTATCATATATCTACTGGATTTTTTTAGAAAATAACACATTGATATGACAAAATCTTGTTTATATTATAAAATATCGGTAAGTCTATATAAAAATGATTATCGATTAGTTAAGTTCATAAATTAAAAAAATATAATTCCACAAACGTGACTTTAAAAATATAGTAATTATATACTGTGTATATCATAATTAAGCATACTTAACATATGGTAATGACATAAATGGAGAATTGTTTTACGACCTCTCTTTTTATTATAGTTCGCTTTATAGAACACAAAAAGGGAAAATATTCTACGGAGGTTGTGGCCTTGACTGAACGATGTAAACATCTTCACCAACCAAACAAACTTCAAGATCTTGTGTACATCCAAAGTTCATTTCCAAGAAGAAACCCACCGAACCCAAGTCTCTGACCCAGCTTCTGTCCAAACAATGAGTCAACCGTATTATGTGTTTTGAAATGTGAATCTGTGATCACATGTGTTTTGAAAGAAGGAACATTATCATGATAATAGAATTGTTTCATTTAATAAAATCAAATTGTTTATTTAGTGGTTTTATTTGTAAGAAAGCTAAGGAGTTTTGAATCCTTTTATGCTGGGACATGCTAACTAGTTTGTATAAGTCAAGATAAAACCAGTTATATAATCAGAAAATTTATCGTATAATTCTCACTTAATATTCATGTTAAAGAAATACATAAAGATGACATCCTTAGCAATAAAGAGACAAATCACAAATAGAATAAGATCAGATCAAGCGGTGGTAGAAGGTGATGGAGATGATGTTGGTTTAGAAGGACGTTTTGGGAGACCACACTTGGTCAAACATCCGTCGTAACAAGGTTTGTTATGTTTGCCACATGCTATGGAACAGGCTGTGAAGCAAATGAATCTTGATTCTTTCGGCTTGGCCTCGTCAACATTGGCTCCATTGCATGCTTGTAAAACACACCCTATCATGATAAGTGCCATCACCATACACACTTTTCCCGCCATTTTTCTCTTTACAGGTTTATTAGGACTTGTGTTTTATTTAGTTATTGATAGATTTGAGATGTGCGAAATTGGTGGATGGAGAGGAAGGTGTTTATATACTGAGTCTTGCCTCTATATTTAGTATATTTGTCTGTGTTTGTTTCTGTTGTTTGCTATTTTTGTTTGGTTTGACTTTGAATAGAGATTTGTGATTTCTGTATAGCTAGACATAAATAGGTTGGCAATGTTTGATTTTAATGTTGTCAAAGTTGGTTAAAACTACGAAAATACTGTAGATGGCAAGTACTTGATCGTAATGGTCATTTCATGTATGATTTGTATTTCCTTGTTTCTTTCTTGTTATGTCATTCAGTGAATGAAAATATATTTAAAATGTAACAAGTACCATGATGATAAGAAGAAAATTTTGTGGCATATATTCCTTGTTTTTTTTTTTCCTATTTTAACGAGATTGGCCACAAGATACTTTTAACTTAGGGACAAAAAAATTATTGACATTGTAAAACAATGAATCCAACTCTAGATTTTTGTAAACTTCTAACTACTTATTAATTATAAATTTATAAACCAATAACATACAAAATTAAATATTATTTTCAGTTAAATTCATACATTAGAATATGATAATTTCATAAACTGACTTTAAAATATAGTAATTAATATATATGTATATATCATTATTAAACATACTTCACATATGATAATGACATACCTGCAGATTTTATTTTAACATTTTGTTATTATTCGCTTTATAGAACATAAAAAAGGAAAAATATTCTACAGAGGTTGTGGCCTTGACTGAACGATGTAGACATCCTCACCAACCAAACAACCTTCAACATCTTGTGCACATCCAAAGTTCCTTTCCAAGAAAAAACCAACCGAACCGAGTCTCTGACCGAGCTTCTGTCTAAACATCGAGTCAACCGTTAACCGTTTCTTGCTATAGTCAACGGTCAGCCGAATGTATTTTCCATCAGCAGGACCTTTTCCTGTCACAAGAAGCTCTTCACTGAAGTTTGCAAACGCTAAGGTCTCCACAACCCCATCGAGCTTACCCGAAGCAAGTCTCCACGGTGTTCCTCTCGTCCCCGAAGCTAAAGTCTCACCTAAACCAGGAGCTATCTCAGCTTCCACCAGGTTGCTGTCTGGATCAGCTGGACTCACCGTGTGAAGAACGAAAGATAAGTCGGGAGACAGCATCTCTTGAACCAGAACCGCCATTGTAGCTTCTCTCTGAGAGACACCAGCAGCTCTGCGGCTTAGAACAGCTCTTCTTGTGTAGAGAGAAGCCCAAACTTGGCAAACGGAATCTGAAAACACTGAAGGATCCGAGGGGCTCACGTTGGGGATTGATTCGTAGAGTCCTGCTGCTGACATTCCTGCTAAGTCCTCGACGTTGGCGCTTGAGCGAACGATGAGACGAGCAGCGTCTTGGGGAAACGCTTTGCTTATGGTGTTGATTGTTTCTTTAGGCACTTGCAGTGACTTCATAACTTGATGGATCTGATCACATATGTTGTCTAGCTCACCGCCTTCAGGTCTGGCTGTTTCTAACTTGTCTAACAGAGATGCAAACTTTTCTTCTGAGTTGCTTTGCTTTAAAGCTAGTTCCATTGATCCGAAAGGTATGACAACTCCAGCTGGAACCTTGAATGATGCTGGAACTCCGTTCTCGCTGTCCACTGCACATTCATTATAAAAACCAATGTTCAATAAATCATTAAGCATTAGTTAGATGTTTTATATAAAATTTATTTATTAGGCGGCCGTCTAGACCGATTTTAAAAAAAAATGTTCTAGAAAAATCATTTTGTTTAGAAGCTTTGGTGCCGCATAAACCGATCTTTAGAAGATTGAAAAATAAAAAAAGACTGTGCAAAAGCAATCTGGTTCCAGGGAGTTTAATCCTCTTAAGAGATTGAGAAAACTATACCTCTAGTAGAGGCTGCTGCCAAAGATGCAAGAAGACCACAAGCAGCAGCTTTTGAACCAGAGGTTGATGCATCTGAATCCGCAAGTTCTATGATTCCTCCACTAGGGATATCCTGTGGATGAACGTTGTATATATATCACAGATGTGATCAGAGAGTGGAGTGTACACATAATCACAGAGATATCAAAATTTTACCTTGGATGAGTAAAGAAGCCTATCAGAAGATGAGGAGACAGGCTTTGACTCTTCATCATCCTTAGATACACTCTTCTTATCAGTTTTTTTCTTAGCATCAGATTTTGATTTGGATTTGGGAGTACGACTCCTATCTTCAGTTGAAAGAATAAGGTTTACATGGCTTGGAGATGCTTCCAACCTGTAAGGTTCGGTTCATAGAAGAAACAACATTAGAGAAGAGGAAGGAGATTCTTGTTTTATGAGAGGGATTAGAGCTAATCACCTGACATATTTTCCTACAAGTCGCCGTATATCAGCCACCTTGTCATCATCATCACATGTCACAAAGACAATTTTCTCCTGTGGAAACATTATGTGAAATGAATTAGTGTCAACGCTGCACTTCGCTATAGAAGTTTAAAGAAATGAAATAAGAGAGAAATGGTTATTTGCCTGCCGTGCTCTGACACCAAGGTGAGACAAGTGAGGTAACTCCTGGAGAAGCATGACTCCAGCTATGTTCCCATTAGCAGCACTTACCTGTCAAAGCATGTTACAAGGTAATCAATCATTAGTATGATGATGAGAATCACGGTGAGTTTTGAGTGTTAAGGTCAAAAACCTCTTCGTCGCCGTCAGCTTTGTTGACCAAGAGAATAATTGGACCACCACCAGTTGATGGTAATGATCCAGGCACAATGCTCTCAACCTGCAAATTACAAAAGCCATCAAAGTTACAAAGAATAAGGCATAGCTAACTGAAAATTTCAATCATTACAAAAAAGTATCATAATGTAGATTCAAAATATCAGCCATGTTATTCATTTGCTTTCTCCATGTACCTGAACTAATGTCCCAGAAGTTGATCCAGGTACAATGACGTCCCAGCCTTCAGAACCAAGTGAGTTTCTTACAGCTTTTAGAAGAACAGTGCAGAGCTTTGAGATCTGAAAAATTATACTGCAAGGTGGAAAAGAACCCACAGGTTTGTTCAGATGCAAAAACAGAAAAAAGAACGAGTGTGCTTATAAGAATCTCAAATGATTTCAAGAGGTTGTTTGTACAGCTTAAGCAAAGAACAGGCCTGAACTTACCCAGCACGAATCTCTGCTTCTGTGTAGGTCTTGACACTGTTCTCTGGAATACCTATAGCTCTTCCTAGTATCTGAAATGATTTAAGCACGTTATGTATAGATTAGCAGCAGAAGTAATAATTTGACCACGTTAAGAGGAAAAGTCTGTACCTCCACATTAGGAGGGAATATTTGAAGAAGTAAATCAGAGTATTCTGCTGTTAATCTCCGTGCTCGATCCAGAGTTGCTTTAAGCCTCATGGCCCAAATGGTTTTTCCATCCTCTTCCCCTTCATGAAAGTTAAGGAGCATTTTCAGAACTAGCCTTACAACATCAAAGTTACATAAGAACGAGTTGATGTATGTGAGAGAAGGAAATAAATAAACCTTCTTTTTCAAGTAGGTCTCTCTCTCGCCAAGCGAGGAGTTCATTTCCAATGGCTAAACACTCTTCTTGCTTCCAACCAGATAGACCTACTTGCTGAACACCCAAGACCAAAGCATCCAGAGGATCTTTCCACGAGGCAACACTTCTTGATTCCACATCTTTGGCCAGTTGACCAGCTCCTCCCATAGATTCAACAGCATTGAGGAATCTATACCCAAAATCATTTAGTAGTCAAATAACTTCCAAAAGAAAAGAAAAAACCTTATTGCACACCTGCTTAGTAGAACGAAAAAGTAGTCCTCAAGGCCAATCTCACAAAGGCGCCACTAATCAAAAGAGCAAAAAACTATATAAGTAAAATACATTGCTACATGATAAATGCTGAGCTGTGTGGGAGAAAAAAAAAAAGGAAAAGTCTCACCTTCTGGCGCATAGCAATGGCAGAATCAGGAGCATCATTTCGCAAGCCGCTGTTAAGTTCCTTAATAATTGTTTCTCTTAGAGAAGCCAGAGAATGCATAGTTTTAACCAACTCCAAAACGTTGCTTGATTCTCCAGATGCGTCAAGGCGCTGTAAAAATATAAATTTCACAATCAAGACTCATCAAGATACTATTACAGAAACAAACTTTGACATGAAGAGTCTCTTACCTCTTTACACTCAAAAAACAAATTGAGAGCAGAGAGACCTCTCCCATCCATAGAAATCTTCATAGATTCAAGTTGTTCGGTGAGGCTGCAATAAGATACAATGGCTATATATATAATACAGTACGTGGGAAGCATTGTATATGATGATGAATGAATAGCTTTTTTTTTTACTTTACCTTCCAGCATTAAAGAAATCCTTGAGCTCATTATGGAATATTCTGAACTGCTCCACAAAGTCTCCACTATATTTTCCTGGGGTCTCAGTGATTCTCTCAAGCATTGCTTCTGTTGCAATTAGATCCTCTGGACCCGCGTTCCGGTGAAGCTTGTTTTGTATGGTATGCTTGATTTCTTGCTGGAAAACAAAGATGGGTAATATGAATACTATATAGACAGTAAACTGATCTAATGACTAAACACAGCTAAAGAGAGTATTATTATTATTATTACCTTGAGATCATGAGGAATGTCATTGCGATGGGCTATGTCTCTAATTCGAGTTAGAGGGACAGATGCAGTGAACTCTGCTTTGAAAGAAGGCAAACATGGATGTATTTTCCTAGCAACGAGCACTTCCTACCAAAAAAAAAAAGCATATATCCAACTTAAGAGAAGCTACAGAGGCTGTGAAAGCAGAGAGAAGTTAAAAGCAAAATGTGTCAGACCTCTGCGGTAGCATCTTTCTTGCTGCAAATGTTCTCCAACTCACGGAAGATAATCCTGGAAATCTCAGCGTGATGGTTAGGACGGTGATGCCCTCCATCTTCAAAGCAAGGTATCTGACCTGTGTTTATCCACTGCAAACAAACAAAATCGAAGATTAAACTAGGTGAACTCCTCCAGATATATTGAGAAAAAATAATGAATATAGATTAGGCCATTAAGAAAAAGGAGAGAAACCTTCAAATAAACTGCAGAGTATATGAGCGCCTTCAACCGTTCCTCCCTGTCAGAAGAACTCCCAACTATGACCTCACTTACCAACTCAAGCTTCAACACAAGAGTACACATTAGCCAATAAGAGATGTTTCATTCTTCCCAAAGACTAAATCTGTTAACTAAAAGAAGGAAACACACAATTCAATATACAATACCTTCTTCCTCCAGTTCCTAGAGCTACGATCACCTTCAACCATCTTAAGAGATGCGCCTTCAAGACCAGTAGCATCCCAATTCCTACCAACTTCTCTGCTCCCATGCTCATTAGACCGCATAAAGGAAGCGTTTTTCCCTTGCCACTGCCCACCCAATGTACTCTTCCGAACCTGCGCACCATTCTCACTCCCCACTAATCTATCATCCTCAACAACATCGTGGCTATCGTTCCTCTCGTGCTCACCAGCCTCATAATCACCAACTTCCTGAGGCAAATCAAGTGTCTCTCCGGTAGCATCCCAGTGGCAGACAACAGAGAAGCTCCCTGAGTTAGGAAGCTTGAGGACACGATTGTCACCAGACTCCCACGACAAAGAACCGTCCTTTTTCACGACGACGAACTTAAACTCCAGAGCCTCCCCTCCGTTAAGCTCAAGCTCGCAAACCCATCCTTTCTCAGACCAAGCGAGTGGCGACTTCTCTTTCCAGGAACCGATCTCTTCAGCTGATCCAAACATGGCCACATGCTCGCCGAACTTAACTTGACGATCAAGCCTCACGCTCAGCTTCACTTTCGCTCCAGACCCATCTCTCTTCTTCCTCTGTTCCTCACTGGGGTCACATCAAAATTCGATTTTTTTAGAAGTTAACAAACCAAATTCGATCGAAAAGGAAGAAACTTTACATGGTGGAAGAGGAGGAAGCAGCGCAAATGAGGCGTGAAGGAGAGTGTCTGAGTCGTTCTGATCGGCGGGGAAGGTGAGCTCTGCGAGTGAAGTAAACGAGACTGGGAAGAGAGGAGGAGTTTCTTGATGTGGTGAAGGTGAAAGGAGAGGCGTGAAAATGGCTGCCAATGCTCTCCATTGGGAGGAGAGGAGTTTGTGTGATAAGTTTTTTTTGTCAGTCTTCAAATCTCAGGAAAGCCATTATTAACACAGAGCATATTATAGGAGTTTTTCCTCGCTTTTTTTTCCACTGGGAAATTGCCAAAATATGTCGAGAAAATATCTTCCGTGTGACAGAGATATTATTAATTTTCGTCGGTTTTATTATTAGTACTCTTAAACCGATGAAATGACATAAGCGAGGAATTTTTTTTTTTTTTTAAGTTCTTAAACCATTCGATTCGTGCAAAGTACGTAAAGTTAAACCATAATTATCTTAGGAGTGCGTTTCGTTTTTAATATTGTTTTATTTTGTAATAGCTGCATATATATTCCGCATTTTAATCAGATAAATAACAATGTTCATGGTAGACTATTTTTCATGTATTTTATTATTTTTGTTTTAAAAGTTGTAATTTTTTTAAATAAAGATCTAAAATGTATGCCTCTAACATAGTAATATTTTATTTCTTATTTTTAATATAAGATATTTCATTTTAAATATAGATGAAAATAGTATTTTTTTGTTTTAAAATGTGAGTAAATTAAAAAAAAAAGTGTTTCTCTAAATTTTATTACATAAAATTATAGAGGTATATTTAAAATATTTTTTTAGTAACTAATATTATTTTCTATGGTACATTTAGATTTTAGATTCAAAGTTATGCATAACACGTGTATAATGTTTATTCAAAAATTTAAGTCGGCACTGGATAGAAAATTACTAAACTGCTTATGGGCTTTTAATATACTAGAAAATTAAGTTGGTTAAGTCTTAAAGGTAATGGGCTTTTGAGCCAGGCTTCTCAGCCTCATAAAGAAAGAAGCGAAAGGGAGGGAATCGGAGGATTCTCCCAGTTGGGTACAATGTGAAGTCTTAAAGTTAACTAGATTTTGACCCGCGCTTCGAAAGCGCGGGTATTATTTTTCACTTTTATGAAAAATATTATTTGTTTGTAATTATTGAATGTATTTATCTTAGTAAAACTTTTTTATAATAAATTCGACATATTAGAGTGTCTCTGGTAAACTATGTGTTTCTCTGACTTTATTTTATTTTCTATTCAATCAATATATTTATTTGGCTTGTCGTTAAAATAAATGATTTAAAAACATAATTGTACAATACTTTTACATTGATATTTTGTTTAAACAATGTAAGATATTTCTATATTAATTAAATATTTACATTGTAATTTGTATACAAATCACCATATTTGTCTAGTTTGTTGTTAAAAGAAATGATTTTGAATTCAAATGTACAGTACTTTTATATTGTTTTTTCTTCAGTTCATATAATTTTTTAAAATAAATTTCTTTCAATATAAGCTATATCAAAAATTAGTCAACTAAAGAATCTATAAACAATTATTTACATAGCAATATAACATATTTATATATTAATTCAGTATTACATTTTGATGTGCACGCCTCCACGAATTTGTATTTTTTTGTATATAAATTATTTATTACTGCCATATTTAAAATGAAAGTTTATTGATATATTTTTAGGTTGCTACAAACCAACCCGGACCGAAAATGATCCAACTCGAACCTCCTACGACATTTATAATACTCGAATGATATTTATTTAATTTAAAAATCTAGGGGGAAAATATTGTGTATCACGAAAACATATACGATCAATTAGTGGTTTTCTAAAATGTAAGAAGTTTAAATGGATTTGCTAATTTTGTTTGGATAGAGATATTTTTTTTTAATAAAAATACAATCTAAGTTTCCAAACAATTTTTTTAACTACAATCCAAGTTTCCAAACAAATTTGTTATTTATAAATGCTATCAAAGTAACCAAACGCCTCCACGCGGGTGTTCAATTTAATTTGTAATAGATGTTTGATTTAATATTAAAATTTTATAAAAAGTTGGTATTTTTAGTAGGTTATATAAACTGTGGAGAATGTTATTATATTGTGTCATATAATTTTTTTGTAAATATCGATTAGAAAATATTATCAGAATTGTTAAAAATTTAATAAACTAAATTAGTTAATACTAAATTTGCATTATTTTGAATAATTTTGACAACAATAATGAAATGGGCCACGGTTGTTACAAAAAAATGTAATGGGCCACAAAATATATTATTGCTTACTTATTTTTATAAAACGGATTTTAAATTTCAGTTTTCTACATAACTGGGCTAACTATATAATTACTATATCAGTTGCCCAAATTTAAATTTGGCCAATTTTAATATTGGCTGTCGGACCATTTGTCTAACTAATTAATCTGGGAAATCTTTTGTTAAGTTACACGTTAAGAAAAAAGGTCAACTACTCTTTCGTTTTCTTCTGCTCCCCACATGCTCCCTCTCTCTCTCTGTTATCTCTTCTCCGTTTTTTTCTATAAAGGATCTCTTCTCCATTTCTAAACAAAACAAATCCAGAATCTAAATTATCATAAAACTATGTTATAAATATAAAAGATATCCACTTTAACAAATAGATTTTGAAACTTCAAATACCTTTCTTTAAAATCAAGGGCTTCCTGCATGGTAGGGTTGAGAATCACAGGTGAAGCATCAAATGCATTTGCTATTTACATATTTCCTAGTATAAAATATGGTTGTTGCCGTAAGTCATTCTAGTAAATATATAAGAATCTCAAGGCAATTTTTAAATGAATCTCATCAACATTGAAAGGAAGATATGTTTACCTTTGTAACAGCTGATTTTTGCAAACAGAATTAGACAAATAAATGCTTGACCTTCGTTTTCTTCAATATGAGATTCGATCTGTTCTGCATATTTTCCCCACAAGCAACACTCCAGGTCATTAACACTGAATACAAAATAGAAGGTCAGTAAATGGAATATCGAATTTGGTGTACTGCTTTGAGATGCGATGACTTGGAGAAAGCTAGACGCAGAGAGGTATATATATATGGGTAGAAAAATTAGCGTGCACCATAGGTCTAGTTAGATATTGCTTGATACTTGCGGAGATATCAAATTGAGTATATTTATTTAAGAATTTCGAAATATATTTTTAATATATGAAAATTTAGGAAAAAAAAATCTTATTTGGAATGTTAGATTTGTAAGAGAATCACGTTTGTTACCAGTTAGTTATTACTTGATTTTTTGGGGATAACTAAATGAGTATATTCCTTTTACCATTCTCGAAATATCTTTTAAGATATCAAAAGTATTAAATAAAAATTTTATTTGGAATGTTAGATCTGCCCATGTTAGTTATTTCCATATGTTTTTGTGTAATTTAATCGAGTAAGGTTTAGTGTTAAAAAAAGTTAATGTCGAATTGGTTTGGTAATAGATGGAAGTGTAATTAATTTATTAAAAAACCAGTGACTAATTATGTAAAAATGAAAGTACTATACATGTGTCCAAACAGTTTTAATATAGATAGTTATTCTTATATCCAAACAACTTCTTAAAGTACTTCAACTTTAATAATATAGATGGGCTTTTAATGTATTTTATTATTTTAAAAATTATAAGTTTTAAATAAAAGATCTCAAATGCATGCCTCTGAAATAATAATATTTTATTTCTTATTTTTAATATAAAGACATATTATTTTTATTTTAAATATAGATGAAAATATTATTTTTTATCTAAAAATATGAGTGATTCAAGAAAGTGTTTCTCTAAATTTATTGCAGAAAAATATAAAGGTAAAATATTTTTAGTAAAGAATATTATTTATATGTTAAATTTATAATTTAGATTCAAAATTATGCATAATACGTGTTAATATTTATCGAAAAAATTAAGTTGGTTAAGTCTTAATTGGACAGAAAATGACTACACTGCTTATGGGCTTTGACATATACTAGAATATTTAAATTGGTTTTAAGTCTTAAAGTTAATGGGCTTTCGGGGCGGGCTTCTCAACCTCGTAAAGAAAGAAACGGAAGGGAAAGAACGGGAGGATTCTCCCAGTTGCGTACAATGTGAAGGCGCAAACTTTCAAGACGGCGATAGAGGCTGCATGGATACTCGTCGATGATATAGTGAGTGGTATCAAGAAGAAGCAAGCTCCTGGAGCTGGGCCTATAAAGCCAACCATTGAGACAGAAGGAGATGCGGACAACGAACAGATTCTTCCTGGCTAAGACCATCCGCAACGCGGGATGTAGACAAATCCTTAGCCCAAATCCTTAGTGTCATTTGATTATTTTAACAATATAATAGACGAAACAGCTAAGGATGAATCCTTGTTCAAGGGTTTTAAGGATTCAGTCCTTGAGGACGTGGCATCATTCTTCATTTTTTTCAATAGATTCTCCTCCCCTTTTTTGTCACTGACGGTGATCACTCCAGCTACACGTATCGCGCCGCAGCTTCACTGATCCTTTAACCACCGATTGACACTCCCCTCCGCCTCTAAGAAACTCCTCTTCCTCAGAAACCCCACTCCCAGCCCCACGTTCGTCGCCGTCCGGTTCCAGAAACCTTACTCCGATCGGCTCAACGGAATCCACGAACCATGCCTTTTCTGCTTCGTTCAAGCGGCCTCACCTTCAAGCTCCACCCTCTCGTGATGCTCAACATCTCCGATCACTTCACCAGGGTCAAAACTCAGCTCAACCCTCCATCCGATCAGCTCAACCAGGGTCATCGCTTTCTTCCTCTTTAAGGTTCGTTTTGATCTCTCCTCTGTTCGATTCTGTTTGAGGATTCTGGGTTTTATCCCGATTTGGTTAAAAAAGCTAAAGACTTGTTCTTTTTTTTAATGATCGCAGGTACTGATCGAATCATCACCATGGCTAAGAACTCATTCAAGCTCTCTAATCCTCTTGGTTAGTCCCGTTCCCTTGCCTGCTTCTTTAGTTTGTGTTATGATTCTGATCGTTGCAGAATAGTAGTTTGATCTTTATGATCTGGTTTTTTATTTTATATATATGTATAAATAATCTTGATATTTGCTATGAAAGTCACTCAAAGGCTTGGTTGTTTTGGGTAATCTAGTGAGTATGTTAGTTTGGAGGATCTTTAGCAGAGTGATTGTACTTTAGTATAAGATTTGCTATGACAGTTACTCAAAGGCTTGTACTTTTTTGAGTAAGCTGGTGAGAGTGTTAGTTCTCACTTCTGAGGACCTTTAACTCAGTCTCAGGTATTCATTGACCATATTCATGTTTCTCTACGATCTGTTAATCTGTATTATGATTATATAAAGTGTGTTAAATAACTCTATGATAGGCTAGTGTGAGTGGAATCTCAATGTTACTGTAGTGATCTTTGTAGGGTTTGAGGATCTTAGATTCATATACGAGTCATGTTTTTCTGAGATGAGTTATTCTGTTTGTTGATCTTATAAAGAATGTGTTATTTATTATTCTGGAAGGACACTTTATAGCTAATGTTAGTTGATTTTGGGGTGTGACAGGACTATGTGCCTACTGTGTTTGATAATTTTCAGCGCCAATGTGATTGTGGATGGAAACACTATCAACTTGGGATTGTGGGATACTGCAGGCAAGCTACCTTTTCATTTCATCATTCTCTTTCTGAATATTTTGCTCTGCAGAGAGAGAGTGAGTCGTTTGTTTATTTGTTTTGGACTCTGGATGAAACATGACAAGAAGACTACAATAGACTAAGGTCTTTGAGCTATCGAGGTTCAGATGTCTTCTTACTTGCCTTCTCACATTCAGTTTCGGTTAAGTTGATGGTGTTTATGTGAATAAATGGTTTAAATTTGCAGCAAGCTTACTTCAATTTTGTAATACTTCAAATACAAGTGCTTTGACAAAAGCAATTTTGTATATATTAAGGACTTTAAATTGAAATACACCATTGGAGATATATTTTGATTCTGAGTCCTTCATTATTCAAACAAAACAAAATTAACTTAAAAAAATAGTTTAAAATTCCTAAGGATTCCCGTGGTGAATCCACCATTGTGGATGCTCTAAGAAAAGAGAAACCCAACCGTTGGTATGTTTTGTGTTCTCACTTTTTCTATATTTCTTCTTTTTAGCTTTTATCGTTACCTTTGACATATCTTCTAATTTTGCAAAGACTTTTGCAAAGACTTGGTGAGATAAGCTTTTTGGCTTAATTGAATTTTCATAGTCACTTGGTTGGTCTTTAGAGTGCTAGTTGTTATGCCTTTTTGAAATTTCTGCTCCAAATACCTTTTTTATTATGTTGTTTTTTCTGTAATATTGAATACTTTTTGATGGAGTTTTAAGTTGACCGTTAGTGTCAAACACCATTAATTGCATCTCATAGTTTTGATGTTCAGGATAATATTTTTTTTACATATACATATTTGTCAACATGATATTTAATTATAAGTACAGGCATTTTCATTATTACGATATTCTTTTCTTATCTTTTTATAAAAAATCATAGTCACGTTTTATTATGTGTTTCCTTCATATGTTTTCGTCAGGTAAGAATCGTTTAATAGGATAATGATGTTTGAGAAGTAAAACACATTTTTGGTCCTTTTTTGTTACGTAATTAATTTTACCTGTATCATGTCAAGTGGATATTGTTTACTAACACGTCTGAACACATGATATCCGTGGTATCATATTTCAACAAAAACTTATACACAACTAATATTCAATTTTGATCTTCCATAGTCGAGTAGCATTGAGCAAATATAGTTGTCGGCTTTTAAAGATATGGACACATAAACAATACACTTGACAGTTAAGAAGATGTACAAAAAATTAACGTGACAGCAACTGAGAAACCAATAGGAAGATGAAAAAAAAAATTAGATTAATATCACATATTTGATTCCATAATCGTATTTAACAACAGTTGAACGGAGTAATGATACAATTATGTGTTTACATATATAGACTTTTAAGATAGTGTTAAGAAAGTTTGGTGGATTGGAGTTGTCTCAGCCTACTTTCTTGGAGGGCTGTTTGTTACATTATTCACCAGTTAAGTAGTCAAATGCACAACAACAACAATTTTAAACCGGTTTATCCCACTTCGATTCTACAACTTAAACCAAATTAAAACTGACCTAAGCTGTTTTAGAATTTTGCCATTTTGAGAGTCCCGTTGGCTTTAAACAGCATATATAATATATAAATTGTACAAATGTAACATTTATGAAGTTAATCACAGGCTACATGACAGCAAATTTGTATGACCTACACACGATGTTAACGGATCGTTCTTATTCTAAAAAGGTATGAGATATTTTGATACGGTAGCAAGATTTTCACAACACATTGAGAGCGATATAAAGAATTGTAAAAATCTCTCTAATAAGAGAGGAGAATCATGCAGTATAACATAACAACAAATATAATATTCGAGGATAATATAATAACACGAGAGAGAAGACTTATGACGCTATGCATATTATATATTCAACTAAGGCGCCACATAAAGCAGAAGTAACGTTTGTTGACCAATGACTTGATGACTCAGGAGCATGTGAACATACAAAGAGACGTGTAAGCATCCCGTTGGCAGCAAACGGTTTATCTTTGTGCTTCACTGCCTCTTCTTCTATATAAAGGACTAAACACCCAATGGTCTCTTTAACTAAGTGTTCCTTTTTAACTCGTTAGAGAAAATTACTTTTAAAAATTTAGTATCTGAAGAGATCTTCAGCATGGCCGGAGGAGGATTCGCAACGGCTCCGGCAAACGGAGTGGAGTTTGAGGCAAAGATAACTCCAATAGTAATCATCTCTTGCATCATGGCTGCTACCGGCGGTCTCATGTTCGGCTACGACGTTGGTGTCTCCGGTATGAATACAATATTCCTTTGATAGTTTCTGATGAAATGAAGAAAAGTAGAAAAAAAATTGATTGTAAAGTTTGTGTAAATGCAAGATTCCTCAAGTAGTGATTCTTAAAATAGGACTTGGTTAATGTTCTCACCTACCATAACATCTTTGGGAGGAACATTTCATCTAAAATATAGAGGACTAGCAGAAAGTAATATCAAAATGAAATTTCATTTTAAGTAGTTCAATGTTAATTAATTAGCAAGATCATATAGCTTACAAAAGTTTGGCAACTAGTGATCTTGATCACGCCCCTAGATCTAGATCGTCCTTGTTTTAACTTTTAATAGCATAGTGACAAAATTAATGTCATTGGTTTGAGTTTCTTTTTGTTTGTTTTAAAGTAATTAATCTTATTTTGTCTTCTAAATTCACGCATAACAGTATGACATCATGATTCATGAATATATTACAATCTCTAAACGAGATTAAACGGTAACTAGTACCAACAAATAATAAGTTATTTTTCCATCTTCAATATGGTTATGTAGGCGGAGTGACATCGATGCCGGACTTTCTGAAGAAGTTTTTTCCGGTAGTTTACCGGAAAGTAGAAGCCGGCGCCGACAAAAACAGCAACTACTGCAAATACGACAACCAAGGACTACAACTCTTCACATCATCTCTATACTTAGCCGGTCTAACCGCAACGTTCTTCGCTTCATACACGACGAGAACGCTAGGAAGAAGACCAACCATGCTCATAGCCGGCGTGTTCTTCATCATCGGTGTGATTCTCAACGCCGCGGCTCATAACCTAGCCATGCTTATTGCAGGACGTATATTGCTTGGTTGTGGAGTTGGATTTGCTAATCAAGCCGTTCCTTTGTTCTTGTCGGAGATTGCACCTACTAAGATCCGTGGTGGTCTTAATATCCTGTTTCAACTTAACGTCACTATTGGTATCCTCTTCGCTAATCTTGTCAACTACGGTACCGCCAAGTAAATATCTCTATCCTTATATCCGCTTTTTTATATTATCCTTGATAAAGTGAAACTAAAATGTGTGAAAATAGCCTTAAAATTAATAAAAAAATTCAAATAAATATTTGGTGATAACGATTTTACTTATACTTTCTAAAGTAGTTTTCTTTATATTCTTTTCTTGTCAAACTTTTGGTTGTCAAATATTCAACTACCATCAGAAAAGCATTTTAACATTTAAGTCTATTTAAGATATCTCTATTATTTAAGATATATCTATTTATTTATTTATTTATTATATAAATATGTACTATTTTGATTAAAGTGAAATTAAAATGTGTGGAACAAGCTTAAATTTATAAAAACTCAAATAGTAATGGTGATGAAGATTTTACATAAACTTTCTAAAGTATTCTAAAGTTTTCTTTATCCTTGTCAAACGTTTGGTTCATGTTCATATTCAACTACCATCACAAAAGCATTTTAACTCTTTTTTCTATAGTAGACATTTAAGTCTTCCGTGATTTCAGCAAATACTATCCAGTATCCACATCCCTACGTGACTACGTCTTATCTTATAGTACACGGAATCTAGTCGTATCTCAATTTTCACGTCATGCCGTAATAATATTTTTTCCTCTGCGTTGACTAAAGCCGAGTTAATGGACTTTAATTATCTATCTACTTAGGCCCACACTGGAGCTAAAATGGGCCCACTAAATAAATGATGTTTTGCAGGATCAAGGGAGGATGGGGATGGAGGCTGTCCTTAGGTTTGGCCGGTGTTCCGGCGCTTCTACTGACGGTGGGAGCTTTATTGGTGACGGAGACGCCGAACAGTCTTGTCGAAAGAGGTCGTCTTGATGAAGGCAAAGCCGTCCTTCGTAAGATTCGAGGTACAGATAATGTAGAGCCAGAGTTTGCTGATCTTCTTGAAGCTAGCCGCCTTGCTAAAGAAGTCAAACACCCTTTTAGAAACCTTCTTCAACGTAGGAATAGGCCTCAGCTCGTCATCGCCGTCGCTTTGCAGGTCAGTAATATGAAACGCCATCTCTCCCTCTCGAGTCTCGAGTGTTTTGCTTAGCCCCAAGGTTTCGGTTTATTCGGTTGGGTTAGTTTGGTTCGGCCATAGTCCCACTTAAGTAAACTGAAAAAGTTGGTTAGGTTCTGTTTTTTCTCTGTTTTGAATTATTTTATCAAAATAACCGAATTTTGTGTTTCCCCTAGGTTCCAGTTTGGTTAAATTTAATTATTTCAGTTAAATTGTTTAGTTTGATTTAGTTATTTCTGTTAATTATGGATTCATTAGGTTTTTTTTTCTCAATCGAACTAACCAAAATATTTTTAAAAGCTTTCCAAACTATAAACCGTACAAATCTAGTTTATGCTAACCCGTTTTTACGTGATGATTACGCAACACTGCAGATCTTCCAACAATGCACTGGAATCAACGCCATCATGTTCTACGCTCCTGTTCTCTTCAGCACTCTAGGGTTTGGCAATGATGCTGCTCTCTACTCTGCAGTGGTCACTGGTGCAGTAAACGTGCTCTCCACGTTAGTCTCAATCTACTCCGTTGACAAAGTCGGTCGCCGTGTTCTTCTCCTCGAAGCTGGAGTCCAAATGTTCTTCTCTCAAGTCGTGATAGCCATTATACTCGGCATCAAAGTCACGGACCACTCTCAGAACCTCTCCAAAGGGTTTGCCATTCTAGTCGTGGTGATGATCTGCACGTACGTAGCTGCTTTCGCCTGGTCTTGGGGACCGCTCGGGTGGCTAATCCCTAGTGAGACTTTCCCTCTAGAGACACGTTCTGCTGGACAGAGTGTGACCGTCTGCGTCAACCTCCTCTTCACTTTCATCATCGCTCAGGCTTTCCTCTCCATGCTGTGTCATTTCAAGTTCGGGATATTCATCTTCTTTTCTTCTTGGGTCTTGGTGATGTCTGTGTTTGTGATGTTCCTCCTTCCTGAGACCAAGAACATTCCTATCGAGGAGATGACTGAGAGAGTGTGGAAGAAGCACTGGTTCTGGGCTAGGTTCATGGATGATCATCACGATGATCAAATGTTCGTGAGTGGTGATGTAAACGGCAAGAAGAGTAACGGAAAATCTAACGGCTTTGACCCTTCAACACGGCTCTGAACCAAACTAGAAGCGAGAGAAACACCATATAGATGTAAGAAACACACAGTTTTTATACACTCTACTTAATGTCGCTACTTCAAAATGAGTTTTGTGTATAGTTAAAGTACTTAATGTCTCGTCCAACAAGTGTTATATGTTCTGTTTTTTTTTTTTTTTTCAAAAGAGTGACAGTGTATATTTCAAAGTCCAAAGTTTGTATTGTTGAATTTCTAGAAAGCATTTCCCCCAAAAGTGAAGATGTAGGCTATGTTAGTGGGTTGAAATTGGGTTAGTTATGGGCATACAGTATGGACATTAGTATGTTATCATGAAAGGGGGCATCACATGGATTATGTGTCAGGTACAGATTTCTTTATGATATCTGGCGAATGCTGCAGTGGTTGAATTGCTATAAGATAGTGCTACAGAAATTGATAAAGAAAATGATTTTAGCATGAAAATATAATTTAAATTAGTGAAGTAATTTGGTTACCAAGATGTAGGAGGAAGAGTAACTGCCAAGTAGAAATATTAGAAGATGATTCAAAATTAACATACCAACCAACTCAACATTCTTTCCTTACAAGCCTTCCAAACTTTAACATACCCTGTGAACACTTACTTTACAACTTATACAACAAATATTTTTTTATGGTTATGTTTGTACAGTGTATGTGTGTTTTTGTTTGATTCTTTAATTTGTTTTGTTAAGAGACTAATGTTCTTTTTAGTTTTCAAGTCAAAATCAATAAATGAATTGATACATCAGATCAGAACCCAACTTATTATTGATGTGAGGTTCCTAATAACACTTCAGGAAGAAGGTTCTTCTAAATCATTCATATATAACGAATTCTGGTATGAGTATTAATTTTGAGTCAGATTAATACCAAACCGTTCAGATGATCAAAATCGTTGGTTGTTCATGATCTTATATAATATCAAGCTGATTCATATGTTTTTCAACTTCAAATCATCTGGTAATGGCATTGACTTGACTATGTAAGATTACAAAACTAGTTGGCGCAAAAATAATACATTTAAGTGCTATATAGTCTTCGGATATTTGAAGTCAGTATAAGAAACTAAGAGCATCTCCATTGGCAAAATCGAGCCATCATGATTTCCAATGCATTTTTTTTTTGGGTTTGTTTTAAAAAAAAATAATAATAATAACAAACCTATCGCGGACCACCACGTGTCGTGGAGCCCGCAGAACAGTTAAGAGATAGGTTCGACGGACTATACAGATTCATAGCTTTTGCTTTATTATATATATATTTTTTTTTTTTGAGTTGTGTGAACCTCACACTAAAAACTCTAATGGAGATGCTCTAAGTCCAACACGAATAAAAGATAAACAAGTACGCAATCTTTGTCGGTATTTGCTTTTCAGACACCCTTTCTCCAAATTAGCCAACTAACCAAAATAATAGTGGCCTCTTCATACATATACACACCACTTAGTTTCATATATATATACACACACATACCCTTGTGGGGCTCTCGACCAGATATCAAAGAAGAAGAGTGAGAGAATGGCGGCGAAGATAGTGGTGGCTTTGGCATGTATGGTGGTGATGTTAGGGCTGAGTGAAGCTGCGGTGTACAAAGTTGGCGACTCAGCTGGCTGGACAACCATAGCCAATGTAGACTATAAGCTATGGGCCTCTACCAAAATTTTCCACATTGGTGATACTGTCTGTGAGTACCACAATTTTCTGACAAATTTAACTATAGTCTAGACATTAAAATGAACAGATCTTGATTCTAAAATAATGTAATAGTTCGTTTAACCAATGTCGGAAAGTGGGTCATAATAGTCCAGCACTCCTAACTTGTTTTGTTTTCACATTTTGGCACTGATCTGACAATTATTTTGATTTTGACAGTGTTTGAATACAACCCACAATTCCACAACGTGATGAGAGTGACGCATGCAATGTATAGAAGCTGCAACAACTCAAACCCAATCTCCACCTTCACCACCGGTAATGACTCAGTCACACTCACCAACCACGGCCACCATTTCTTCTTCTGCGGCGTTCCCGGCCATTGTATGGCCGGTCAGAAACTTGACCTCAACGTCATTCACCCCGTCTCCTCCACCCCACTCTCTGATCCACCGATTTCCTCCTCTTCTCCTCCTCCTCCGACTACTACCATTCCTGCAGCTGGAGTCCCCGGTCCATCTCCTAGCCACGCGGCCTTTCTCCCGAGTGTGGTGGCAGCTGTGGTGTCTCTCCTTGTCTCTTTGGTCTTTGCAAATTTTGCGTCTTAACTAGGATTATACAAACATTGCAATGATTGCATATACAGTATACCTTTTGTTATGTTTTCGTCTATCTACCGTATTGTTCTTTCCCCTGAGTTGATTCAAAATGTAGAGACTACGTCAATAAAAAGAAAAAAGTATTAAGTATGATTTAGTTAGTATTATTTTTGTAAAGATAATTATTGCAGGTCTTTTAGAATAGTGTTCTTTTAACTAAGAAAAATTAAAAATTGTCTTTTAGTGGCTTCTTTATTTTTGGTTCAGAGACGTGATTGAGAATGATTAATAGCCTGCTTATATGTGCATCGAATTTGACAACATATGTTATGATGAGATCAGTCTGGTTCATCCGTATTTTCTTGGGAGGATCGGTGGAGGGTGGAGAGTGAGATGAGGGTTCAAAGGATGAGGGTCGTGAGGGAGGAGAAGTTAGATGGGTTTGTTGTGTTTGCTGATGACAGCAACATGCATAGCGTGGAGCTGTTTGATGAGATTCAGAGTGTGAAGTGGTTTGGCGCTTTGTCTGTTGGGATACTTGCTCACTCTGGTAATGCTGATGAGCTGTCGTCGGTGTTGAAGATGAATCAAGAAGGGAAGCCTTTGTCGATGCCGATTCAAGGTCCTAGTTGTGATTCATCTGGGAAGCATGTTTTTGATACGCAGCCTTATGCCACCAAGAGTGGTGTTTATGTGGATGATAAGGCGGCTGTGATGCCTAGTAAGATGGAATGGTCAGGGTTTGTGTTGTTATGGAAGGAATCTGTTGATGATAGACTGGTAAGGGTTAAAGATGTTAACAACTTGTTGGATGGTAATGAAGGAATAGAAGATGGTCCGTTGTCCTTCCACTTGGAAGCTAATAGCAAATTCCCACCTGGGTAAGTTTCTTGTTCTACTACACTCATTTCTCATCACATAATCTCTTCTTTGACTTTGCAATCTTTATACTTGTAAACAGCTGGCTGGATCATAAAGTCTCCCTTAGACATAACTGTGCCGTCAAAGAGGACACCATGGCCAGAGAGTCTTCCTCAAAGCTCCAGCAAGAGCTCTAAGGAGAAACAAGAACCGAAAGCTATTGATGGTATCAAAGTACCAGCAACTCGTTGAAGGATATAAAACGAATAGGCTGAGTTTTCATTTTCTTTTTTTCCACCGTAGATATCAAAAGAAATTGTTTGGTGTGCATTGGCTTCATCGTATACAATACAAAATCTCATGAGTTCTTCAACTGAAATGCTTGAAAACAAAATTTGGAAGACAATAGTATCTGACATGAATGATGCTTAAACGTTAGTTTTTCACTTTTTCTTCAGTTTCTTTTTGAGGTTAGTTATCATCTTATCCTGAGCCTCAACCTCACGTTCCTTAGCTTTTAGTTTCTCCTTCAGTTCTTCATTTTCATCCTTAGCTTTTAGTTTCTCCTTCAGTTCTTCATTTTCCTCAACCGTCGTTTTGAGTTTCTCCTTCAGTTCTTCAATTTCCTTTATGTGATCTTCACATATGCTCCCTTGGCTGCTGCCATTCTCTTCCCTAGTCGTCTCCTCAGAATCATTCTCCCTCTTCTGTCTCTTACAACTCACGTTCTTCTCCTCCTCTGTGTTACTTCTCTTCTTCGCAGAGACTTCTTCACCGTCTTGAACATTTTTACGAACGTACAGTCTAGATACTGATCCAGAATTCAACTTAAACTGAACCATTTTCTGTGACAAACCCATTGTATCCTGAAAGAAAGAGATTGTCAAATCGATTCTCTCAAGACAGCAGCTATAAAGATCATGAACATGACCACAGTGAGAGAGAGAGAGAGAGAGAGAGAGAGAGAGATCCCAATTTACCTTAACTATATCTCCATCAACTTTTTCAAATGCTTCATTTGCTTCCTCTTGACTACTAAAAACAACTTCTGCGCTATAATAACCTCCTAGCTTCTTTGGTGGCTGCACAAAACATGATCCTCTCAGATTCCTCGTGAGAAGAAAGGAGATTTGTATGTTGGGGACCATTACCTTAACGTCGACTTTGAAATCTCCCATAATAACTCCTCGTAACTCTTGAGAGGGAACATTGTGAGGTATCTTATGAAGATAGAGACTTGCCTTCTTAGCCTCATGTATTGTCTTCTCAACCTCCAACATCTGACACAGGATGATGCAATTTTTTTAATATGTTTCAGAAAACTATATACACATTTTATTTCGCAACTTAGTTGAATGGTAACAGTCAAGTCTTACTTGTTCGGTTTGTGGAATCAAAGTCTCTACTCCTTTCTCCACAACAGCAAGCACGAGCTTCATAGCAGCGGCAGCGTCGTGAACGCAATTGTGAGCAGCACCCTCCATTCTCAGTTCTTCATCCAAAACAGACTGGAGAAATTACACCCCACAAAACAGGATTTTTATCAAATCTTATACCTATCTATCTCCAAGTTAGAACAAAGAAATAAAGTGTTCACACGCTTTACCTTGCATAGGTTTAACAAAGAAGGTATTCGAGAATTGTTTGCACCGGAATACTTGAATACAAGGGAAGTATCGATGACTCTGGCATGATCTACCTTCAACACTGTTGTGATCATAGAAACTAAACTCGTAAAAACAAGATCTTCACACACACATATATATATAGAGAGAGAGAGAAAGTGGAGCTTCTTGCAAGCAAGCTAACCTTGAAGATCATTGTGCAAACCGTGACCAACTAAAATAGTTCCCTTAGAAAGAAACCTCCGGAGTTTTTTCTGAATATCAGCAACAGAGAGAGTGGCTTTTTCAAGATCCTCAGCAGTAACTCCAGTAATCTCAGTCTTATAGTCAACAACCGGTAGGCTAGGTTTCACAAATTTGTCAAGAACCACCTGAGTCATCATGAGCTTCATTAGATTAATAAAGAAACAAGACTAATCACAATGGCTTTGATAAATGATAAAAAATCCAAACCAAAACCTTTAAATCACGGTCGACAGCGCCAACCCTGACAACAGCTTCACTGCCATCCTCACAGGTAACCATCTCACAATCAATAGCAAGCATTCTGGTTGACTTGATCACTTTTGACTGCTTATTGCCACTCTTAGTTACAAACCAATCCTGTTATTATGCAAAATTTCAAACATCTTTCGTTTATGTCTCAAATCTTTTTTTCTATTATTAAACTTAGTCCCATTTCAAACAACATTAATTACCTCGGCGTGGGAAGGGAAAGCATAGTAGATTGGGTACCTAGGATGAGTAATAGTCATTCGAACTAGCCTCTGCAATAGCAATAGCCAAACAAACAAGTTATATAAACAACAACTCACAATTAAAAAAAAAAAAAAAAGGAGATCCAAACGAAACCAAACCTGCTCAGGAGTCTCTTTATCAGGAGATTCTTGCTTGAACTTCTCAATCAAGTTACGATTAGCATCACACTGAAGAACCCTAGCCAATAGCTAAACAAACAAATGCAACAAGAACTAATAAGTTAATAGTCCAAACAATACAATGTTGTGGTGGTTGTTAGTTAGTTAGTTACCTGGACATCTTCCTTCTTTTTGAAAGAGGAAAGAAAAGCGACCAATACATCATTGGAGCGTCTCGAAGGATCGCTGAGAGACGATCCCAATTTCTTATCGTAAGAGTTTAGAAACTCTTTCCATCCTCCGTTGTCTCCTTCTAGACCTTGCTTCTGCACTAGCTTCACCAGCTCCACTAGCACCTTCCATAACCAAAATCAAATAAGATAAGATAAAAAAAAAGGTGATTAAACTCGAAATTAAACGAAAGAGGTGGTGGCGTTATTACCTTCTTCTCAGCAGTGGCTAGTTTATGCTCCATTACCCGATACTAATTGAAAGCTAGAACGGAGCTTCTACCGGATGTGAGCTTTCAGAGGCGGCGAGACTGGTTAAGGTGGGAGTTTGGAGAAGAAACGAGAATTAGGGTTTTGCGCTTTTTTCCTTTTGATTAATTGGTTTGCGGGAAGCTTCATCTGCTAATTACCTTTCTACCCTTTCTGTTATAATTCGTCATAGCACTCAAAAACAATTACATAAAAACTACGGGACGGACAAAATATCCGTAAATTTTGATTCGATCCTTATTCGTTTCGATTTGATCTGAAAATTTTGGATATCTGCAACTCAACGAATCAAAGCAATTATTAAAATTCAATATCCGTAAAAAATGAAGCAAATCACCAATACTAATACTTTTAGAAACGGAATATCTGATCTATTATATACATATATATCTATTTATATACTCTCTCTGTTTCAATATACTTGAAGTTTTAGGATATGCACAAATTTTAAGAAACTTGTTTATTATTTTAAAAAGTATCATTAAAATATAAATTTAAAACTAGTTAACCAATTACAAAAGACATTATAGAATATCATTGGTCACACAGTTTTTGATAAAGAAAAAAGTCACATTGAAAAATGAAAACATCATCTATTTTGAAACATCAAAACTTCTTAAAACTTCATCTATTTTGAAACGGAGGAAACTGATGCCTTCTTTGTGCGACACGTCAGATCACTTAAACGAAGCGCAAAGTATTTCTTACTGGGCTCGTGTGTTGGACTTCGTCTGTTGATTGATGCGATGTTTATGGCCCTGATAATGCAAACCCTAAGGAATATATCTTCTGCTCTTCGGTTTCATCGATGCGGCGGTGAAGCTGTGGCGATGGCGTTTGAGTTTCGTAACGGAGGCGTCGTGTAACTCCGACTTTAACCCTTCCGTCTTTAATGGTGATTACGAACTCTCCAGATGCATCTTCCAGTCGTCGAATCGGGTATAAATAGACACGAGCATCCTTTATTTTGGTCGCGTTTTCTATATCACTCTGCTCTTCCTCTCTAAATCGTATATCTCGCGTGTTCTTGCCCACTCTTTATGGCTAACTCTAATCTGTTTTTCTCTGACCTTAAGTCCGGTCGATGCTCAAAGGTTGTCGAAGCTAGGCTTCTGAGGTTCTGGGAAGTCGGAACATCAAGCGTGGTGGGGAGCTCATGTGGATGGATTTGGTGATGGTGGACGTAAATGTAATTATTCTTTCCTTTCTCTTCATGTATCAATCTATCCGATATATTCTGTTTGAATGTCCGACCGTTCTTTATTTTTATTTTTATTTTCCGATCGCTCTTTTATTCATTTTATCCATTTTGTTTAGGAAGATGAAGCCGTGTTTTGTCCGATAGATGTCTGATTGTTGTTTTCTGATCGCTCTGTTTTTTTTTTCTATTTGTGTTTAGGAAGATGAAATCGTGTTTTGTCTGATTTATTATGTTTAGCTATATTGATCATGATGTTTCGAATCGTTGGTTATGACATATTGATTTTTAATTATTCTCAGGGGACCATGATGCTAGCTGTTATTGGTTCTAGCCTTCTTCCAACGTACCGTGAAAGACTCATCTCCGGAACCATGTTCTCTGTCTCTAAACTTATATACAAAATGATGTCGTGGATTTAGGATTTCATATAGAGTCATTCACTGAAGCTTGCTGCAACTGAAAGTGCAGCAAGTGTGAGGTGAGTACACTCTGTTTTTTTTTTCTATTGCACATTTTTGTTAGCTCAGTAGCAACGGAATTTCTTTGTTGTTGAGTAGATTTTTGCTGTTTGTCATGGGATCTGTAGTTGCAGTCTGTGCCAGAATCATAAAGGTTGGATTCCAACTGACCGGTTTACTGAAATATGTGGTACAATCATCTGCCCACTGCCCATCTTGGACTAAAAGCTTCAAAAGATTTCTTCTCTGGTTTCACAAACGCAGTCTTCAGAGCCCCAATGCTTTTCTTTGATTCTACTCCAGTTGGATGCATTCTCACCCGAGTAAGATCTCTTTTCTTTTACATGTATTATATGAATAAAGCTAAAGGTCAATATATGATAATAATTGTATGTAACATATCAGGCATCATCTGATTTGAACGTTTTGGACTATGACATTCCATTTGCGTTCATATTTGTGGTAGCACCTGCTGTCGAGCTCACTGCAGCTCTTATCGTCATGGCATATGTGACATGGCAAGTTATCATCATTGCTCTTCTTGCTTTAGTGGCCACAAAAGTTGTTCAGGTACAAATCTTCGTTTAACTTATATCATAGCAGCAAAGAAGTCATATTAATTATCTCTGCTTTCTTCTCTGTAAAATAGGAGTACTATTTAGCTTCTGCAAGGGAGTTGATTAGGATCAACGGAACAACGAAAGCTCCAGTGATGAATTATGCTGCAGAAACCTCACTTGGAGTGGTAACAATAAGAGCTTCTGGAACTGTAGATAGATTCTTTAAAAGCTACCTAAACCTGGTGGATGCAGATGATGTGCTGGTCTTTCTGTCTAATGCAGCCATGGAGTGGGTGATTCTGAGGATAGAGACACTGCAGAATGTGACTTCATTCACTTGTGCATTTCTGCTAATCCTTATTCCCAAGGGATACATAGCTCCAGGTGCATGAACTATTTGCCTCTTATCACATCGTCCAATGATTTGAGCTTTTAACTTTAACAGCTAATGGAAGTCTTGCTTTGTGTTGCAGGTTTTGTTGGGCTTTCACTATCATATGCATTAACATTGACACAAACCCAGGTGTTTCTAACCATATGGTATTGTACCTTATCGAATTCAATCATATCGGTAGAGAGGATAAAAGAGTATATGAGCATCCCAGCAGAACCTCCTGCAGTTGTGGATGAAAAAAATCACCTTCCTCATGGCCTTCCAGTGGTACTATTCTCTTGCAGGAACTTAACTTTTAATAAGATGATGGTTCTGTTATGACTTTTAAGTTCTGTTAAGACATTGCTTTGCTTCTTCTTTTTGCAGATAACATACCGCCCAAATGCTCATTTGGTTCTCAAGGGAATTTCTTGCACATTCAGGGAACGGACAAGAGTTGGAGTTGTGGGGAGAACGGGAAGTGGTTGTATATTGATTGATGGCATTGACATAAGTAAGATTGGTTTAAAAGACCTGAGAATGAAACTCAGCATCATTCCTCAAGAACAACCTCTATTCTGTGGCTACATACGGACCAACCTTAATCCTTTATGTGTTTACTCTGACGATGATATATGGAAGGTAAAACATTCTATAAAATGTGGGTTTCAGCCACATTCGAATGGTTGAGTTAGGACTTTAATCTTCTTAAATCAAACAGACTTAGTATCTCTTGATAAATATATATTGAATGGAAGTCTCCAGATTGGACTATGAATTTTTAACACAGGTTGTTATGGATACAAATATCATATTTGATCATAACTTTACATGAAAATCTTCTATGAAAACGTTTGTTTCATTTCAAACCAAATAATCATGTTCTGCACACCGTCTCTCTTGACTGTTTGTATGATTTCAATGTTTAACTTTGACTGTTTTCAGTGGACTGCCAATAATGCGAACACAAAAACAAATTAATCATTTATATAAATTTAGTGGCTAACTCAATATTTACAAGTTCAGAATTAAATTACACCAATTGAAAAATTGTAATTCTCAAAAGAAAGTTATCCACGAATAAATTTTATTTTTTTTGTTAGAACTGGGCTAATTGTTTGCTTCAAACTGTTCGTCATACAAATTACAAAAATCTCAACTTATGAGTTCAATAGGCCAACATTTTAAACAAACTTAGACTCAAACAAATAAAAACTAACTATAGATATCCCACAAGTATTAAAAAATTTTAAAAACATTTAGCATAAAAAATAATGCACTGTTTTTTTTAAATATTGCACTATTATCTAATACAATAAAGTTGGGAAATCTGTCTCCTGAGAGGGGCAAATAACGACACATGTCGCAACTTGACTGGGTTGGTGGATGTCACGCGAAAAGCGCGTTGCTCTTTTCTTTTTGCTTGCGCGTGTTTCCGCGATCTTGTCCAAGCTGCATCGTGAACCCGCGGTACTCTCCTTAAAATCTCGAGTCTCTGTTGTTATTCCGCCGGTGGTCAGCAGTTACAGCCCGCGTTCTTCCTCTAATTTGAGCTTTGACGCCTCCTTCCTCGCCTTGAGTCTTCTTCATCTGTAACCTGCAACGGTCGTCTTTGTTTTCACCATTGCAGAGCTTCGCGCCGTATTCGTCTGTTCTCCTAGACACGGGACCACCTCCGCCGTCGTGCTCATCTACACCGCCTTGGTCATCCAGAGTCGTTATCGTCGAACCAAGCCTCGTGGTGGAGCAATCTTCAACCAATCCCAAGGCTAGGCCACCAGAATACCGTGTCGGAGTCATCCCTTCTCCGTGTCGTGCTCGGAATCTGCCATGTTAGCCGCCGGAATCGAGCTCGTGCTCTCAATCAATGGAGATCTCTTCAGTTATTTCACTTATGGTCCTCCAAGTTTCGATTGTTTTCACTTTGACCCCTGAACCTTCAATTCTTCAGAAACATCCTCCATAATCAACCCAATACTTTTAAATGTTGAAATCTGGCCCTCCATGTATTTGTAGAATGGTCCTCCGCCTCTTGATAGTTCTCAATTCGGCCACAAACTCTTCAAATTACAAGTAGAACCTTGCGATTTCGCCTCAAACTTCTCATGCGTGCACTCTAGCCCCTAATAAATGTAAATGAACACACAACATCCTAAAATATTCATAATAAACTAAAATATGAATCTAAAACTCATTAAAAACATGAGATAGCAAACACAGAAATACAAAACCATGAAGCATCTAATCTAAGATTGGTAGTAATAACTTATCACAGAATACGACCCCAACAACTTCTTGCATAAATAAAATAGACCTACTTCAGATCCATTTAACTTCACTAAAAGGGGTTTAATGTTCTAAATAGATATTTAGATATCAATTTTATAAAAAAAAATTATATAACCTAATATTACATTAAACATAACAACAATTTTCCCATTACCAATTAAAATAAATCTAAACTCATAAGTAATAAAAAAACGTACAACCCTAATTCATACTCATATAGTTGATATGTTATTCTTACACAAACGCATACATATACACGAATATGTAAAAAAAAATTTTTTTAAAGTTGACAATAACTTAAAAATACCAAAGACAAGTTTCACTCTTTCTTCGATTAACGGGTGACTAACAAAAAAAAAATCTAATTCTATAAGAGCATCTCAAAAAGAAAATCTATAACTTCAAATATAGAATTTTTGGCTTTCCAAAAAAAAATTTCAAAATTTCAAATTTAGAGTTTTGTGAGGTGAAATTTATATTTATAAATTTGAAGTTTCATCTTTTTATTTGCAATTTGATCCTTATAATTAATTACATATCACATTTATGATTTTTAATTATTATTTTTTTTATCATTTTTATCCTTAAATTTTTTATATCTCATAATTGTTCAGATTTATTTTTATAAATTCAAATTTTATATATAAATTAAATTAAAAAATAAAAAAATGTATATTATTTTAAAACTGTAATTAGACAATAATAATATTACAAAAGAAACTTAATAAAAACTTTTTTAATAGGGTACATGAAGAAATAATTATTACAAATAATCAAATATTAAATTACAAACAAAATACCACATTGTATAATAATTATGTGATATTTTGTTTGTAGTTTAATTTTTTTGTTATAAATCTCTATTTATAAATTTATCTTTTGGTGTAAAATTTAATTAATTAATATTTCCGTAATATCTTTATATATGTGTTAGTTATTTATAATTTTTTTATGGATTTATGCTAATTATGATAAATACAAGGACTATAGAGTAGAATACAAATAGTTTTGAAGTTTTGCTTTTGGAAAAAAACACCTTGAAACTTCAAATATTAAGTTTTTGGAAACTCTAAAATAGAAAGTTTTTTTGGAAATGCTCTAAGTGGAACTTCACATGTTGTCACTAATTCCGATTATTTAATACATAAACATCCATCAAACAAATGACTAGCATAACAAATGAAACACCTTTTAAACAAGATTTAGCACCTTAAAATACAATACAACAGTTCATAACATCCAATTAAATCTTTTAAAAAACAACAATTAAATAAGACAAATTCCCAACTTCCTGCGGGTAGCGCGGGCATACCCCTAGTAAATAAGTAAAGTTGTGAAACCATTGTATAGTACACCCAATTCACACACCAATTAAGTTTAAACTCACACCCCGTTAATATATGATATATCATTCAAATGATAAAACTTTTTTTTTTGGAAACATTCAAATGATAAAACAACATCAGTTATTTATAGGCTAGCAACTACAAAATAAACACAACACAAAATTAGTTAATACAACAAAACATACATTAAAACTAGGTGATTCTCCCGTGCTCATGCACGGGAATAAATATTTACAAAATAAGTACTTTACTTTGTTTGTTTATATGTTTTAAATAATCTTTTATTTATATCTATAAAAAATTGAATTAAATATCTTTATGTTTTAAGTATGATATTTTGTATTATTTCAACTTTTTTTTGAGTTGTATATAGACGTTTAAATTAATGATGTTTTTTCTCATTAGGTTAAAATTATCGTATTAGTAGGTAATTCAGTTTATCCTCTTATATTTGTAAATATATTTCATAAAATTTTGTATAATTTGATATATCTTATTTAAAAAATAGAAAAAAGTAAATCAGATATTCATTAATAAACATAACTTGTAAAATATTGAAAATTTATTCACGTATATGAATATATGCAAAATAGATACGTCATAATAATTGGTTGATTTAATTGTTCATATTTTGATTGATTTCATTACTTGCATTTGGTATATTGGCCTATAAAATTTTTTAATCATAATATTTTGGTTATAATTAGACTAAAATAAAACGATTTTGCTAATTAAATTTTTTAGTTTACCTTAGGTTCATAAATATAATTATGTATAATTTATATATTTTTTTGATAAAATATATAAGTCTATATTTTAAAATTTGATAGATATTTTCTGTTTTTTATGTTTTTGGAAAAATATGAAGAAAAATACAAATAAATTTCGTTTATGTATAATCAATCTTTTTATTCTAGAAATATTATTATCTTATAGAAAAATGTCTAAATTATTTTATTAATATTATATATTTTTTCTTATCAATATTTTAATACAAATTTGATTTAACTGAACATTAAAATTAAGATAAAAACAATTTTGTTTATTTTGAATTATATTTAAGAATGTGCATGTATATATTTAAAATTATAATCTTAGCTAGATTTTTCTATCCATTTATTTTAATTAAATATATTAAATAAATATGTAAAATTGCATATTTGTCAAAAATTAAAATTAAAAATATATATAAATCTGTAGATATATATAAGAAACTAATGATTTTACGATTTAAAGTTTAATTTTGTATAATTTTCTAAAAATATGTATATATTTTTGAAATATTTGTAATTTCAATTATAGCATTTCGAAATTTGAAATGCTATAATTGAATATATTTATTTTAATGATGATTTATGAGTTATTACCATATTTTTAAAAAAGTCCAAAATTATAAATCGACAAAAATATAATATATGAGTTATTACATATTTTAAAAAGTTTATCAAAATATAAATTAACATTAAATATAATTTTTCATGTCATATTAATCTTTAAAATATGTTATCAATTTTAGTAGTCATGTCACAATTATTAATCTAGGTGTTTTCCTGCACCATGTGTAGTGATGATTTTTTGAAAGTTAAATTTTATATTTTAAAATATAATTTATTAATATTATATATTTTATTATTTTTACCAATAATTAATATAAATATCATTAATTAAGCATAAAATTAAGAGAAAATATTTTTTATTTTAAATTATATTTAAGAATATATATGTGTATATATAAAGTTAAAATCTTAGATAAAAAATTATTTATTTCATTTGGTTAAATGTATTAAATCAACTTGTACTAAATTACTAAAAATCATATAAAATTGTATAGTTATCAAAAATTAAAACTAAATAATATTTACATAATTTGTAGATATCTAAAAGAAACTAATGATATTACGATTTATTTATTTTTTTAATTCAGAAAATTTAGAAACTTTTATATATAAAAAATTTTATAATTATAAAAGTAAAATTATATAATATTTCGAAATTCTAAATGTCATATTTGAATATATTTATTTTAGTGATGATTTATGAGTTATTACCATATTATACAAAGTTTACCAAAATATAAATCAATATTAAATGTAATATATGAGTTATTGCCATATTCTACAAAGATTTCCAAAAATATGTATCAGCATTAAATGTAATTGTCCATGTCATATTTAACCATATGACATGTCATCAATTATAACAGCCACGTCACAATTTTTTTTGTGAAAACGATTGTAGAGATGACATGTGTTAAAATCACTTCTCAAATATAGTCTAGGGGATAATACATTGCAGAAACACTATTGTTCAACGATTTATAATTGGTTGTGCATTTAACAAAATTTTACGTCTTACCTTATATAAGTAAGATAAACAATATTTAGATTATGGGTTTTGATTAGATGGGTTGCAAAAATTTAGTTTGTAGCTTTTAGTGACGTAGTTGTAATTTTTTAAAATATTATAATTTTAAAACCGCTGATTTAAAAAATAGAAAATATATATAATAATAGGGTTGTAGATCAAAAGGGCATGGTCAATTAAATTACTTAGAAACTAATGTGGAAACAACAATTATAAGAAAAAAATAAGTGAACTGAAGTATTTCTACAACGCAACTAATCAAACACATAACTAAAATTTAATTAAATTTGGTTCATTTTGCTCATCACCTTTAAAATAATTTTCAAAATAAAAATATCAAAAATTTGGATATTAAATCCTTTGAAATTCATAAGACAAAAACCAGCAAATATATTTTTAAAAATTATAATTGTGTAGCTATTTTTATAATAGATTCTAGTATATTTTATCAAAATAAACATATAAAATATGTAACTAAATCAAAATTTAAACAAAAAACCCGCCCGTAGGGCGGGCCAACCCTAGTATGTATATATACATGTTTATAAAATTATATAGTATATATAATTTTGTACCTCTATATAAGTTTTATAATGTTTTTATTCACTAAATAAATTATTTAGTTATTAAAAATTTCGAAAGTATCTAATTTTAAAAAAGTTTGTAATGAAATATTATTATTTTATTTTAGATTTTCTTTTTTTTTTACTTTTATTTTTATTTATTTTTAAAAGAGAATTATTACTTTTACTGATCGAATCGGATATCCGGCAAAAATTCGGATATTTACGGATATTCGAAAATTACAGATCGGCTCAAATCGAAAAATCGAATATTCGTAGGGAACAAATCGGATCACGGATATCTTTAAAACTCTGGATATCCGTTTCACATCCACCTCTATCTACATTTGTATCCAAGTTAATGCTGGTTCTTACAAATCAACGTACATGACAATTCATTTGACCAAACATATTCAGTTCTAAATAGAGAAATAACAAATAAGCATTCTTCCTTGGAATGACTTTTCTAATTACACTTCTCGGATCAACAAAAAGTATCCCGGATCAACAAAAATTACACTTCTCTTAACACAAAGATGGAGAGTAGAACATGGAGTGAGTCACATGTTCTAGCACCACACGTAAAAAAACATATTGTGATATAATTCAAATTACACGAACTAGCCGTGTGGCTCAATTCAGCTTCGTGCAAGCACGTGGTTACAACGAGCATGTAGTGGGACACATCTGGTCTGTCTATAAAATAAAACGCTTACCAAATACAAAACCAAACACAAGTTCATCTTCCTCAAAACAGCACTCTTCTTAAACATAAATGGAGAATGGAAGATGGAATCTGAGAGTGATATGTTTGGCTTTTTTCTTTGTCACTTCCTTTTCTTCAGAGTTCCTCATTCAACAGGTCTGAATTTCTTTTACCGATTTATTTTATATATCTATTATGCTTATATTAATGTAACTAAACATAGTTTTTAACGAACAACCCAAAACAGGTCACAGAGTATAATAGTTCTTACAATCCCAAAGCAAATTTGGGTATGCATCCGCGCGGTTCTAAAGCCAGTTTCCCCTTTGTTTTCTTTCTTAAAGTGGAAACCTGTTTTATAATGCTTGTGAACATTTTGGTTGACAGAAGTGACTAGAGAGTTGAGAACTGAGCGACCATCAAGTAAGATCGTAACAATAGGAAATTTCTCTGTGGTTATGGAGAGATCTGAACCGTACGAATCCTCAGTTTTTGAAGCTTCTGGTTACAAATGGTTAGTTTCTTCCTCACTAATCTTTTACTTCATAAATATGGTTATTCTTGATGAAAATGCATGTTGTGACAAAACCAGCTTTAATGCATGTTGTTAAAAAGAGAAGAATATAAACATTGTTCTCTGTATGAACCATACCACAGGAGGTTGATTTTGTACGTGACTGGTAACAAAGAAGATGGAGGAAACAATCATGTATCACTTTACGTGAGGATTGAAGACACAGAATCTCTTCCCACTGGCTGGGAGGTCGATGTTGATCTCAAACTCTTTGTGTTTAATGCTAGACAGCGCAAGTACTTGACTATCACTGGTATTTATTCTCATTATGTGTATTTTTTATATTAACTATAGTTTGTACATAGATCACATAGTTTCAAATTGTTCAAAAATTTTGTTTTGTTAAGATTAATCTAAAACTGTTTATGCCCCTGATCTCAGATCTTGCCGATTTTTTTCTATATTGGTCAAGAATAGAATCGATTACCACTTGAATACATTTTATTAATGTTATTATGCATGCATGATTACTCTGTGTGTGCTGCCAATGTTGGTTTTTTTTTTTTTTTTTTTTGCCACTTGGGGAAATCTCACACCCAGGAACCCCTGAAGGTGGAGTCGAACCCCGGTGCCTTGGATGCCACTTAGCCACTAGACTAAGGCTGACCCGGCGGCCAATGTTGGTTTTATGTTTACATTTTGGGTTGCAGATCAAGCGGCGAAACGATACAACCAAGAAAACAGAGAGTGGGGATTTGGACAGTTGATTCCTCTTTCAACATTCCGCAACCCGAATCAAGGTTTCATCGTGCAAAACACTGTTTCTTTTGGTGCTGAGATCTTCGTCATCAAACCCGTCGAACAACAAGAGAGAGTCAGAATTTTATCAAACCCTCCGGACAACGTTTTCAGTTGGAGAATACTCCATTTCTCCTCCTTGGAAGATAGGATCTATTACTCTTCCGAATTTCTTGTTGGAGACCGATTCTGGTTAGTCATTCATTTGATGTTACATATGTAGCACCTCGAAAGTCCTGATTAAAAATGATGATTATTTTTGGCTCTTATTTTTGGTAACTAACTAACTATGTATATCCTAGACTGGTGTTTAGTTTGAATTCAGAGTCCACAAAGTGTAGATGGTCAATTATGAGCGGAAGTAATTTGTTTTTGTTAATGTATATTTAATCAGGCGATTAGGGTTTAACCCGAAAGGAGAGGGAGAAGGAAGACCCCATGCAATCCCTATCTTCCTATACGCTCAAGGCTTTAAGCCAAACGCAGTCGAGACGAGCACCTGGGGAGCGGTTAATCTGCGACTGAGGCATCAGCTAGGCTCAAACCCCAAAAGAGCATCTTGTAAGAGGGAAAAAAACACACATTCATATTTTAGGACAATGTAAATGTAACATTATGTCTCGACCTTAGTCACTATCTAAAACGCATGCAATTTGGTGTCGCAGCTGCAGCTTGGTACCCGATTCAACCAGGTCATCGCGAGGGAGTAAGCAATATAATCTTGCGTAAAGATCTACAAGATGGATACTTGGTGAGAGATTCCATTGTCTTTGAAGCCGAGATGGTTAGAGTTTCAGTTACCAACATCGTCCCCGTCTGAGAATCTCTATTTGTTTAGTATCTAAACTTGTTACTTTGTTGATGCTCGTTATCTCATAGTTCTTCCGCGTGATCAATAAAATGTCTCTCCGACACCACCTCCATGACTGTGGCATATAATAAAGTAGTTGCTTTATATATAAGTAGATGATTCAACAACAATATATAAACGGCCTCATCAACGACCTCTATCTCTTTTCGTTGGATCCCTCGGGATAAAAACAAAATTGCTGATTGTTTGGCAAAACAAGCTCTGGCTTCAGAAGCTTTTGTAATGAACCCTTTCCCTGTCGAGAGTTTGATTTAAATGCAAAAAAAAAAAACAATATGAAACTGATAGAGAATCTACGAGTTAAATAACTTATATCAAAGAACCAAGACGAGCAATCGCCACACATGGCGTTAGGTCACGTGATAGAATCACTATTCCTGACTTTTCCCGCGGTATTTTCCCGACAAGAACGCGACGATGACGAGTATATTGTTTATATCACCGTTTCCTATCAAATTCCATTACTAATCCAAATTAAAGTAAACTAGATCATGATCCGCGCGACCGCGCGGATTCCATTTTTGTCTTAACATATAACATATATTCTATAGTAGTTAATATAATTTGGAATTTGTCTAATTCTATATTGTAGTTTTAAATAATTTTGAGTTTGTCCAATTCTATATTATGTAGTTTAATATAATTGTGAGTTTCTAAGTTTCGTAGTATAGATGTAGGGTGAAAACAATAATCTAATATTAACCAATACAATTTAGACTAACATAACTGAAGTCTTCATTATGATATTAATAAAATAGTTATAATTTATACAATAGATAAACAAAAATATTTATGAGAAAAAACTAACAAAGATTAATCGTGCTGATATATAAATGTTTTATATTTGATTAAATAATTTAAATGAAATTGTACTAATCCAAAAAAATAGTTTCAAATTTTTTTATTAATAAAATAAGTATTTTGAATATATATGCAAAAAGTTCAATACGAAAATGACTAATGTGTTTTTTATAAAGTTAAATGCTTACAATGTTTCTGTTTTATACTTATTCACAATATAAATATTATGGCCCATAAAGTAAAATTTTATTGTAAATATCTATGTTTTGATATGTAATTAATAAGCAGTAACAACAATTGTCCAAGAAAAAATTAAAGATGTTATATTTTATTTTCCTTTTCTTTGCTATATATATAAGGAAATATATTCTAGTTATTGCATATCTAAGGTAAATCCGTCCCTTTAAATTATAGAATGTTCTATGTTATACTTATATTATTTGAGTATCAAGAAATGTATATTCTGATATCTGTATCCAGCAATTTAAAATTTAAAGTTAATCAATAACTGGTTAAAGACTTGTTAATGACTCGCATTCGACTAAAGAAGATGTATAATATAATGCAAAAAATTATAGTTGTTTATGAATAGATGTATAATATAATGTACAGAAGTATAATATAATATAGAAAAAATCATAATTGTTTACGAACAAATGTATAATATAATGTCCAGAATTATAATATAATGTATAATGTATGCAAAAAAATTATAGTTGTTTACGAATAGATGTATAACATAATGTCTAGAAGTATAATATAATGTACAAAAATAATAGTTGTTTACGAACAAATGTATAATATAATATCCAGAATTATAATATAATGTATAATGTATGCAAAAAAATTATAGTTATTTACGAATAGATGTATAACATAATGTATAGAAGTATAATATAATGTATAAAAATAATAGTTGTTTACGAATAGGTTTTAAATAATAGAGAGAATGGATTTTTTTTTGTTTACGAATAGATGTATAATATAATGTATAGTGTCAATAGAGTTAAATTATTATACATCGAGTGTAAGATGCCATATAATTGGTTGATATTTAGTTATTTAAGGAAAGATTTAAATGAAAGATTAAGGTATAAATAATAATGTGATGTCTAACTTAAAAATCCACCTAGAGGAAGTTGTAATGTTTCTGTTTTAATAAGATAGATGATAACATCTTTGTTCTAAAAATGTATTATTATAGTTACGACTGTTCTATACAGGTTTGTTCTGTTTTACAACAAAATGCATCTTGTACTAAAATATTATTTATTGATAATGCTTAAGATTTCATTAGTACTAAAATTCAACCTGCAAAAGTACTGTGGTTACCATATTTTCGGTGTGAAGAGAGATAATCGATGGATCAGGTCCAGTATGTCCAAATTTGTCTGGTTTTGCTTCTATCCTTTGCTCATCGTATCTGAAACTCCATCAAAAACGCAAGATTCTAGTAACACCAAAAAAATATCGAAAGACACTTGAAAACCAAGTCAGATGCGTTAAAAACGCAATACATCAAAAAAATGGACCATAGGTTATACAGCTCACACCTAGCTTTGCTCACTCTTCACTCCTGCAAACTGATTATTCTGATTGATCAATGTCATTAAACAACTCTCTAATCCTCTGGACCATTTTTTTTTGGTTAAAACATTTACCACTATTTAATTGAATTGCATGTGACTACAGCTTCAATCTGGCGATCTTTGTGGGCTTTTCTCATGATATCAACTGCACTTGCAGTAGCCTCTTAAATATTAAAACAAAACAAAATAAATAATTTTAAAACATTGCATTCTATTATTACATTGCATAGAAAGCTAAAGACAAAACAGAGAGAAACATACTAAACAGAGAGAAAAGATAAGAGGACACAATGAGACGTCAACCACGTCAACGTCACTCGCCACCGCAGTCTCACTCATCTCCGTCGTCGTCGTCATCTTCATCGGAGTTTGAATTCAACATCTCAATCTCGCCGCGAAAAGCTTTTTCTTCGCTTTGTCCAGCAGATGAGCTCTTCTACAAAGGTCAGCTTCTTCCTCTCCAGATTTCACCTCGTCTCTCTCTCGTCCGTACACTCTGTTCTTCTTCTACTTCCTCTTCTTCTTCCTCTTCCTCCACCGCACGTGACTCCACCGAATCTTCCTCCTCCACTGACTCCTCCACCTCCTCTTTTCCTCTCCTCCACGCTCCGCCGCTAGATTGCTGTGACTCTTCGCGCACTAGCTCTTTCACCGATGAAGAAGACATCTTCTCTAAAGAGACAAAGAAGAGTGGTTTCTCGCTCTCTAGACTTTCCTCTGTTTTCAAGAAAGATCCCAAAACGGTCTCCTCCGCCTCTCCTCCTCCTCCGTCTTCGTCAGTTAAGAGAATGAGCTCAACGGCTAAAGAGGTGATTCGAAAATACATGAAAAAGGTCAAACCTTTATACGACAAGTTATCTCAGAAACAGAGCACCACCGCCACAGCTTTGAAAACAGAGTCCTCCCACAAAGACTTGAAAACAGAGTCGTCTTTCTCAGGGAACCTAATGAAATACACGAAACGAGGAAGATGCGCGGCGAGCTGTCCGTCGTCGATGAGGTCATCTCCGAGTCACTCCGGCGTGCTGACACGTGGTGGGTTTCCTAGTTGTGGTAGCAGCAGCAGCAGCAACAGTGTGTCTTCTTCAATGGAAGAGCTGCAGAGTGCTATTCAAGGAGCTATTGCTCATTGCAAGAACTCAATGTTGCAGAAGAGTTTGGTTAGTAGTCATGAGATCTAGCATTATATCTTGGAATCAAAATCCATTATATGTTCATGTCTTTCTAGTCATTTTGAAATTTGAGGCTACTCTCTTATCTTATAATTGCCATGTGTGATCCAAACATCCGATATAATTAACGATGTTATTGGTTATTTTTATTTGATACTGGTGTTATATAAGTAGAACTATCAATTATGTTTTGATTAACTTAAACTCAGAACTAGATCATGACCCGCGCGCCTGCGCGGATTTATCTTTTGATTCACATATTTTATATACATGTTGTATATTATTTAAGATTTATAATATAAAAAAGTTAGAATGATCCGGAACCAAAAAAATTTGACCCGGACAAAAAAAATCAAATATTTACTTAGATCCAAATGTTGAGAACTCGAAGAATTCATACCTGAAATGAACAGATTTATATCCGATCCAGTGAGCTAAATTTCAAATATAATATCTTTTGTTATATTTTTAATTCATTCTTTTGGGTTGGTGAGATTTACTATTTATTCGGAAGATTTTTGGTTAACTTAATGGTATAGGTTTCTTTTTTCTGAACAGGAAAAAAAAGATTTGGGTCTTGTTTAAATTTATCTTATATAACAAATTACTGCTATAAATAATTTTTATAAAAACTAATCTGTAACAGTAATATCATTTTTGTTATAAATTAGTATATCATGGTTTATAGGTTCAAAGTATAGAGTTAGTCGTCTTCATAGTATTGCTAATATTGATAGATGCAAATTAATGAATACATATAATATATTGTATTATTAGTAATCTGTCGTATAGTATTATATGTTAGTAGATGTATTATTAATAATCTATCTTATAGTATAATATGCTAGTGGATGTATCTAGCTTATAGTAATATATAGGCAATATAAAGAAACATGCGTAGTGGATATAATAATAAGGTAAGAAGTGAAAAACTATGCTAATGGTCGATATTAATTATTTATAAAAATGCAGGTCTAATATAAGTAGATTAATATAGCATTAATTACATAAGGTCCAACTTTAAAATCCACCTAGAAGAAGTTGTAATGTTTCTGTTTTAATAAGATAGATAAGACATTGTAGTTGGTGGGTCATTTCAAGATCCATCTTGATTTCAATTCCTTTTCAAATTATAGTGTTATTAGTTTAGTGGATCAAAAACAAACCTATATATATATATATGATAAGTTTATATATATAAATATATACTCATTATGTATCATTTTAATAGGTGTTTAAAGTTTTTGTACAAATATTAAAAAAATTAAAAATTTATACAGTTTCTCTCGATAAATAAAAATATCATTATATAAAACAAACTCAACTAACAAAAAAATATAATATTTTGTAAATGATCACAAATTTCGGATAACATTAAATTTTATCTTGATTAATGAAAAATACCACTTATTATGAAATAAAATAAAAATCCATAAACACTACTTAAAATAATATGAATGGAGTATTTGTTAATATGAGTTATCATGGCCGAGGTCTAACTATTCCTCAGGGAAACACTACCAACGATTAGTCCGGCCTCGAGTTTTCTGAAATATAAAGTACTCGATTAGTCCGGCCTCGGATAACATTAAATTTTATTTTGATTAATGAAAAATACCACTTATTATGAAGTAAAATAAAAATCCATAAACACTATTTAAAATGATATGAATGGAGTATTTGTTAATATGAGTTATCATGACCGAGGTCTAACTATTCCTCAGGGAAATACTACCAACGATTAGTCCGGCCTCCAGTTTTCTGAAATAGAAAGTACTACTATGTACCCCCCCCCCCCCCCTGCACGGATCAACCTACTGTTCTAGATACTTTGGTTTTAATATAATTTTCAATCAAAAAGTTATTACTGTAAAATAATATATGAAGTAGCACATAGTGGTAGAGATGTTTACAACGAGACAAAGCGGTTAAAAGTAGGGATACAGCAATGATCGACATTACTATAAAATAGATACATTGTTTATAGTATATATTTTCAAAAAATAAAAAACAACGTATGCACCAAGTTTATTATCCATTAACTTTAGTCAATGATTTCGTACAGAATAATAAATATTTAATTTGACATAATATAAATTTGGATATAATGAATCTAATAAGTTTAATGTTTTATTTTAGTTATAGTTTTAGATAACAATTTTTGACATTTCTTGGTTAATTACCTAACCTTTTTTTTTAAAAAACACACTTAAAAAAACCTACATTGGTTCTTTGGATAGTTTATTGAATTTATAAGACTAAAAATATCATTAGTTATAAAATATCATTTTAAAAATATTTTAGTGAGTTAACACGTCATTCACCACTTAAATGGTCAAAAATAATTTTCAGCTTCGAAGATCAATGTCCTAATTTATGCTGTAGATGCTAAATGGCTATGTTGTCAAAATATGTTAAATTAATGGCCCTATTTTTCTAAGAACTATAAAATAAATAATTACTTAACTTTCTAACTGTTAAGATTTTGCATTACCTTTGTGGTTAATCGTCTTCAACCTTCGCCAAGTTTTTGTGGAGCAGATCTGTCCAAAATTTTCTTTGATCCCTCGTATATTCATCTTGAATTAGCTTTTATTTCTTTTACAAATCTACAGTAAACAAAAATAATTTCAAAACTAAATAATACAAATTTTTATGCTATATTGTTACCTGCAAATTCTAGAAGCCCTGTAACAAAATCCTAAAGATTCTCAAAATCTCTCCATTTACCAGTATTAATCTCTTCCGATGTAATTTAAACTCGACCACCAATCCAACTGTTGTTTTGAAAAAGGTTGATAGACGAATGTATTCCACTGCTCAATTTAAAAATGTGTACATCATGTACTTTTAAGTAGTAATCCGGATGATGAATGATAAAAAATAGAAATAGTATAACAAAAGAAAGTATATATGAAAGAGACTGTCAAGATCAAAATTGAAAATTTAGGAGAGATGAAAGGATATGTTGTTTTGCATGTTTGATATCAGAGAAAATAGAAGAAACGGAAAAAAAAACAGAAAGTAAATTTGTAAATAAAAAATTATATAAAAGAAGAAATCAGTTATAAATCGTGGTGAGGGTTGATAAAAAGAAATCGTGGTCAGTTACGTTTACATGTGAATGTAATATTTTGAGAAAAAAAAATTAGAAAGAAATAGCTGAAAATTAGGAATCTAAATGTTTTTTTTAGTTGATTATTTTTTATTTTTTTAAAGCATTTTCCACTTGTCAAAATTTTATCCGATAAACAACTTGCGCTTTAGTATATAGAGGATGACTCCATCTTCATCTGACCAATTAGCAGTAATTTTGTTCACAATAAGAATCAAAACAAAAATCGATAGGTTTAGGCATTGTCTATCATTGTCTGAAATCAACCTTTACCACTAGATTACCAACATTTGGTTATGACAAAGTTATCTGCAGACTATACATAATGTTATTGTACAAACTTCTTGTTAGCTAAAAACTGCATCCACCAAACATAATTTTCCTTTTGTTTTTGAACTTGTGGTATCTTGGATATGATTAAAGTTTTTTTTGTAAGAAAATGGATATGATTAAGTTATATAGACGCTGTGAAATAATTGAAGGAAACAAGGAAACGACGGTGGAATTTATATTTTATAATAATTGAGGAATTTGAAGACTGAGTACTTATCAGTACTCTTCTTCTATATGGTTCAGTTCTTCGTACCTTATCGTCTCCCTCTCTCTCTCTGGTTATTGTCGGTGTTATCAGATAAATGATAAATTAATATGCCTTCCCTATTATAATATCTTATTTAATTCGATGTCTATATCCAAACATCATATCTACATATATCTAACTATTATTGTGAATTTGTGATGTTGGGTGGAGAACGACACTCTAAATATTATATTTATAACTATACAATGTTACGAGTTGAAACAAATGTCTGATGACATTAGTATGCCAAAAATATATTGTAGTCGTTTGTTCTAAGAATGGTTTAGATATGACATGAATCACATGATGTAACCCCCCCCCCCCTAAAAGTTACTGAAAGTAATATACATTAACTTATTGGGTGACCAACAACGTACTTCTTCTTATGTTTTTTTGTATTATCAAAACCTCTTCTTATGTTTTATTTACGAAAGTAACCATTACCTTGATTGAAAATATATGAAGTTCTACAAAGCGATGGCTGATCGTAACATGTACTTATGAATCTTCCTGCGTACAAAAAAAAAAAAGGATAGAAAAAAAAAAAAAAAAAAGAGGATGTGAAATTTTCATCTTTATTTTATAATAGGATCTTCTAATGTACAAACGAGCGCCAGGACCTTTTCTATCTTTAGTTTTTTTTTTGAGAAACCTTTTCTATCTTTAGTTTATCATGAGATTTTACAATTTTAAAATGAGGAAAAGAACTAAGCATAGAAACCGCTGTTACAAATGGTACGTGACACAAAATCAAGCTATATACAATGGTAAACTGATCTTAAAGTGGTCTAATTAGCCTCCCCATAAATAAATGTTTAAATGATTAAGAATCTGGGTATTGATTAAGAATCTACTAGAATGGGAAAAAATCATGTAAAATTATCTAATAGTTATGTAATGAACTTGCTAATTTGAGCGACATGATCAGAAGAATACACATGTTTCAATAGATTTTGTTAGGGTGTTTTAGAAATATATTATGATGGTAGTACAATTAATCGTATACGTGGAGTAGAAGCTCAAAAACATTAATCACATAAGCATGTGTTTGGCTCTAAGTGGACGACGAATCCATGTGCTTCTTTGCATTGTGAATCGCTGGTACGTAATAAAGATTCTAATGTGGTCCAAGTCAAATCTATTAAACAATGCAAGCTAGTAAAATATTTACTTCAACTCGTTTTAATCATAGCCAATAATATCTTCATTTAATATGATGGGGGCTCTTCATGTTTTTCTTGACCATTTTGATGCTTACATAAAAATACAAGCACAGTGAAATTCAATTATTATGGGGACCTATTCACCATTGTTATCATTTTTTCTTTGTATATATGTGTAAATTATAATTTTTAGATCTAATTGTTCGTGTTAAATAATCTGATGTAGTTTGAATTAATATAAAGATAGTGTGATTGATGACTAGTCGGAACGATCGGTAAATAACACTAGTAAAAGGTGGGTTGGAAATTTGTCTTTGCGTTGCATGAACAGGGACATGCGTTTATTAAGATCTTTGGTAGCATCGCTATCGTCTCCCTCACCCCTATCAATGACAATATTAATACTTGCAGCGTCGCAGAAATTAAAGAGGAGAGAGCTAATTAGGTGAACGATCAGACTAGATATTTTTCTGTCACAAAATATCCGTCATTTTTTTCACAAAAATATCCGTCATTTTTTTCACAAAAATATCCGTCATTTTTCTAAATGACAAGATTTTTTAAAAATAAAAGTTATAAAACACGATATTTTACTCTAAGTAACACCGCTATGCAAAAGCATTGTATTTCAATCAAAGGTTGCATGATCTAGTTAAATAGTTAGGGTCAATATTTCAATCAAAGGTTGCATGATCTACTTTAATACGCATTCAAACTCGAAACCCAAATGTTTTTCTATGAACCGCTGTTAGACCTCTTTCATGGACTTTTGTCATATCTTAAGCAAGTGGGTTTGATCAAAAAAAAAGAAAAAAAAAAGCAAGTGGGTATTATTTCTCTGCAGAAAATATAGTTATTTTCTTAATGTTTGTGAAGCCAGACAACCTGAACTTTTCCTCCAGCCCACAATTTTTTGTGATGTTTTTTTAATCAATATTCTTATTGTGGCTATAGAGACCATTTTTCCACAGGTTTGGAAACTACTCTTCACTCTCCCTACATACGAGTGTATTACATAAAACGACCAAGAACATTTTATAAAGCATTTTTGTTATTTTTGTTCACTTTAAAGTAGACCTAGAAGACAACTATTATTTCTCTGTTTATGTTCCATTTCTAGCAAATATTACCTAGAACTTTTGGATATTATCGGATGCTTGTCCAACAACTAAACTAATGTGATTACGGATTTTGCAAAACAACTTTACAGCATTTACAAATGGCAAGCCATCCGGTACAAATCTGAGATTATAGCATCATAGGCGATGAAAGTAAAAGGCTTGTTAGGCCATTCAATATGCTGACATGATTTGCTGGCTAGGTCTAAAATATAGAGATATTAGGTCGGATTTCTCTACGAGCGTTCTATTACTGAATCACCTCTTAATTAGGACTAGAAATAAACCTTTAAATCAGAGATAGATTCAATATATGTAAAGTTCAACTTGCATATAGAAGATGCAACCTACCTAAAAACATCTACTTATTGTAGCTAACGCTGGTTAAAGTTAAGCATATAGGAGTTTAGCTTAACCCTAACGAATCACTTCTTTATGATCATCTCTCGTAACCCAACCAATATTGCAGCGATCTCTTTTGATTTGGCTAAGGAGTGTCTAACACTACATGATGATAGGATATCCAAACATCCGAAGACTACAGCTATTCAATCAAGAAGTCAATAACTACATATTAATTTATACAAGTTTTTAGACCTAATCATATACCAAGTAAATAAGTAAACCAAGTATACACAAATCGTTACACACTTTACCAAACAGAGAAGGAGATAGATTCATCCAATATCTATAAATTTATTTTTTGTCAGATTCATCCAATATTTAAGACCACAAAATTTGATTTTTGCTAAAAAGGAAAGAACAGAGTTACAGAAAGGTGGGCTTGGGCTAGTTAGGGCAGGCCATGCTGGACCAATGCCAATTGCGTCTGTAATTGTTAAGAATAACATAAAGGTGTCTAGATTCAATGTATCGAATGAGAAACAAAGAGTTAGGAATCGGCTTTAAATGCGGAGATGTACGGTACAAGAAATAAACCCTAAAAGCCGTCTATATTCATTCATAATCCCAAACACTCGGGGATTCTCTTCCCACAACCGAAACTCTTGTCTCTCTCTCAGCTCTTCTGTATTAATATCCGATTCTCTCTTCCTTTTAAAAAATATCACAATTCCTTTTTTTCTAAACTCCTCCTAGGCTAGCTTCTTCTTCTTCCTCCTAAAAGGCTAAAAGAGACCGAATACATCAAAGATGGTTTTGTGGGTGTTCGGATATGGATCTTTGATATGGAACCCAGGTTTCGATTTTGATGAGAAAGTCATTGGCTATATCAAAGACTACAAACGTGTCTTCGATCTCGGTATGTTTCCAGTATAACATTTATCCACACTTCTTGATTTTTTTCACCTCTTGAATTTTCACAAAGTTACATTCAATCTTACTTAGAAAGTTTCCTTTTATACAGCGTGCATTGATCATAGAGGCACGCCTGAACATCCTGCAAGAACTTGCACGTTGGAGCAATCCACGGGAGCAAAATGCGTAAGAAAAACATACTTTATATCTTTCTTATAGAAAAAAAGCAAAAGATTCGTAACTCTGTTGTTGATATCGTTTATATTTGGACAGTGGGGTGCAGCTTATTGTGTTCGTGGAGGACCAGAGAAGGAGAAGCTAGCGATGGAGGTACACGGATTACTCCTTTATTGATTTTACATGGAGTTTTTTTTTTCTTTTGTTGGATCTGATTATTGTTTTTTTTTTTTGCAGTATTTGGAAGGAAGAGAATGCGAATACGACTCAAAAACCCTTGTTGAGTTTTACTCGGTAAGAGCACTCTCACTGTTAATAATTCAAAAATTTATATAAAAGTGTTTAGCAATTTCAAAAATTAAAGATAGGTGCTCATAGTTTTCTCAGATTTCAAGATGCCTAATTATTTTTATACTACTATTCTTATTTAAATAATTTGAGAACTAAGGTTTAGATATCATATTATACATTGAGATGCTCTAAATATTTGCCAAATTTATACAGTTTTTTTAATTAGTTTCTATCCATTGGATGCAGGAAACTGACACCACCAAACCAATCTTGACCGGAGTTATAGTGTATGTTCGGATTTTATATCTCTCTTTTGTCTCTTAATGTTTCTAAATTGGAAGATTCAATGTTAAAGCCTGTTTGTTGTCATCTCTTTTGTGTAGATTCACGTCAACCCCAGACAAAGTATCAAACAAATACTACCTGGGCCCTGCTCCATTGGAGGAGATGGCGATGCAAATCGCTACAGCTTCTGGACCTTGCGGAAACAACCGGGAGTATCTTTTCAAGCTGGAGAAAGCAATGCACGACATAGGTGAGAAAGAGCCCTTCTCAATGAGTCAATGACTTTTATAATGGAATGATATTGATGTTTGATGAATATGTTGAAACAGAGCACGAGGATGAGTATGTGATTGAACTGGCAAATGAGGTTAGGAAACATCTCGACTTAACAAAGGAAGTCAAGGCATTGTTGAACCCTGTGGTTTCTCCTGTATCCATCAAACCTCAGTCTCAAGCTCATGTTTCCACTCTCCAACGGGTCTTTGCATCATGAGAGATAAGCAAAGTCATTGAGCCAACTAACACGTTGATGAATAAATTTTACGGATGTTACTCTTATGGTTCCACTTCTATTTTTTTTTGTCACATTTTAGCTTTCAAAAGTTTGAATTCAGAATACAGACCTTTAGATATTTTTACTCTTGTCGCCAGTGAGCATTTATAACACCATGATATTTAATTGTTGAGAATAACTCGAATCTTTTGCCTCTTCATCACAAAGCCCAAATACATGCCAATCTTTTTAGAACGCGGTAAAAATACCAAGTAGAACCACATAGTTGAAACCAATGTCAGGAAACCACTAAGCGCTAGGTAGACGCGCTCTATATGAGATTATTGCCTAAGTCAATTTTTTGAATGCTTAGATCAAAATTTTAAAAAGCGTTCCAAAGAAGATCATTTCGTTAAGAAGTTTGATTTGCCAACTAGGCGAATGCGTAAGATTTTTAGAATACTGGTCGAAACATGTAGGAAAAAATTTACTCGAGTCGATGAGATCAGTGATAGGAAGATGGTTGGTTGCTTTGCGAAAGCCAATCATAATCATAGTTGAAAGCTGAAGCATAGCTGACTATAGTTGGATGCTATTATGCTCCTTTGCCCTGGAGCCCACAATTGTTTGGAGCTCATGCTTATAAATTTTTGAATCATAATTTAGTATTTTACCTTTTTAAATGAATCATACAAAATTCTGAAAGAACTTGTATATATCATAGTTATATATAAGAGACTTATGTTAATTCTTTGTTTTTGTTTGTTAACAATCATAACTTGGCGCGGACAAACCCAATTGTGTGTTAAATCTTACTTAAAATAAATAAATAAATAAAGAAGAACATATCCAAAAATGCATCAGATTGTCTGCAGCTGGTTAGGCTAATTGAGGAAGAAGAATGGCCAAGTCTTATGGCTGAGTTTTATGATTTTTTTGATCTTTGTTCTAAGTTTGTTTGTTCCATTTCTTTTGTTTCAATTTTAAAGAACCACCAAGCTGATCGCTTTGCGAAAAATGCTCGGTCTTGCGGCTTTTGTTTTTTTATGTTCACTCTGAAGTCTAAACTTGGTTGGTGCTAGACACTGCTTGATCGGAATCATCTTAATAAAAGTATAGAGTTTTTGATGTTAAAAAGAAAAAGACGAAGAAACTAAAAAACAGTTGAACTTATTGTTCTGATACCAAAACTAAATTGGCCCAAAAAAACAGAGCATTCAATCCAACAAAACATCTCTGGCCACGAAAGAAAAAGAACACTACTACCAAGGAGCTTTGTACTCTCAAAACAAACATGACCATAAGTTGCAGGAGTCATCGCCGGCGCTCAGGTAATAATAGTAAACAACTCACCGGAACAAAAATAGTCACGTGTCAAAATCAAAGAGGTTTATGGGATAACGCTTATCGTGCTCACTTCCCCACCTGATTGCCTCTCTCATCAGCGGACTCCTCATTTTATTAAATCCGCTTAATATTATTGTTGTGTCTGTCTCTGCCCCTTTTTCACAATTTCACAATATTCAGGGCCAAAGTCAAATACTTTTCTCTCTCTCTTCTTCTTCTTCAAGTAGAAGAGAGCTGTTCTGTAAGAAAGATTATGGACGGAGGTGGCGCGTACAACCCACGCACGGTGGAGGAGGTTTTCAGAGATTTCAAGGGTCGTAGGAGTGGCATGATTAAAGCTTTAACCACTGGTGAGAGTAATTGGTTTCAATCTAACACTTCTTCTTCTTCCATTTGTCATAAAAAAAAAAACTCAACTTTAAGGTTTTATCCTTTTCGCAGATGTTCAGGAGTTTTACCGACTTTGTGATCCCGGTGAGTGAGATGAGTTTGACGAAAGTCACTCTCTTTATTGTGTGTTTTTCAATTGTCTTCTTTGGTGTCTCTGTTTTCGAGCTGAGTGTTGAGGTGATACATTAATAGTTTCCTTCTCTGTTTTTGTGAATCTGTTTTGAGTAAAGTTTTGATTTTTATTTGACTTTTTTTGAATAAAAAAATGTTCATTTTAGTGTGAATCTTTCTGCGAATTCACGATTGGCTATAGCAGCATTGTGCTTTTGATATTAGTTTTGAAACGTTCTTTGTTTCACATTTTGAGTTTGTTTCTGTGTGTTCTAAGGTGTTGGTTGGTTGGTTGGTCCTTGTTTCCCACTTTAATAGATGATTTGAAGTCAACAAGAAAACAAGTTGGTTATCTACTGACTTTTGATGTTATTTGCTGATTTGCGCTCATTTTTCTCGTCTTGTGATTGTTAGAAAAGGAGAACCTGTGCCTCTATGGGCAACCAAATGAGCGCTGGGAAGTGAATCTACCAGCTGAAGAGGTTCCCCCGGAGCTCCCAGAGCCTGTCTTGGGCATCAACTTTGCCCGGGACGGGATGCAGGAAAAGGACTGGCTGTCCCTTGTTGCTGTCCACAGCGATGCATGGCTTCTTGCTGTTGCTTTCTTTTTCGGAGCCAGGTTTGGATTTGACAAAGCTGATAGGTATGTATATATGTATCTCCTTAAGCCACAACTATAAAAAAAATCTTTTCTTTTTTTTTTAGTCTTATCTACTTTTGCATATATGATTTGATGTTATTCCACCTTTTGTTGGCTGCAGGAAAAGGCTTTTCAATATGATGAATGACCTCCCTTCAATATTTGAGGTTGTGGCTGGCACTGCTAAGAAACAATCAAAGGAGAAGTCTTCTGTTTCCAACAATAGCAGCAACAGATCCAAATCAAACTCCAAGGTAACTGAGTCGGCAAATCTGTTTATAATGAGTAAGCTGTGTCTCATTTGTTTTCTTTTTCAAATTACAGCGAGGATCAGAACCGAGGCCCAAGCTCACAAAGCCTGAGGAGCCTGAAGATGAAGAGGAGGAAGAGGAAGGTGTGGAAGAAGAGGAGGATGAGGATGAGGATGATGAGCAAGGGGAAACACAGTGTGGGGCATGTGGTGAGAGCTATGCAGCTGATGAGTTCTGGATCTGCTGTGATCTCTGTGAGAACTGGTTCCATGGGAAGTGTGTGAAGATAACACCAGCCAGAGCCGAGCACATCAAGCAGTATAAGTGCCCATCTTGCAGCAACAAGAGAGCTCGGTCCTAAAAATTCAATTCTGTGTATTTGCTTTGCATATGATGATGTAACATGCCTTACTCTTTGGTTAGATCAGATTTGTTGGTTTAAGTCAAGACATTCATGTGAGACTTGGTTATCTTAGGCACAATTTATTAGCCTCTTCTTTTCTCCTTTCTTAGGAAAGACAATTAATTAGTTATCACTTTGTTACAAAATGTTTGTTGGGGGAAGCATCTATGTGTTTAGTGTTTGATCCTTGTTCTTGTCTTATGTTGTTTATTAGAGAATAAAACATTTAAAACTCAATCAAAGTGTTCGGTTCTGCTTCCTAATTAGCATCTAGCGATTTTTTCAATATTGTTCGGTTTTCTTGAATATAAACTTCTTGAATATTGTTCGGTTCTGTTTCCTAATTAGCGTCTAGCGATTTTTCGAATATTGTTCGGTTCTGTTGAATATAGACTTTTTGAATATTGTTCGGTTCTGTTTCCTAATTAGTGTCTAGCGATTTTTTGAATATTGTTCGGTTTTTTTGAATATAGATTTTTTGAATATTGTTTGGTTCTGTTTCCTAATTAGCGTCTAGCGATTTCTTGAATATTTGATTTTTTAACGCAAGAACTAAAAACTGAGTCTATGAATGGTTCATAACATTACAGCATTACTGCTTCTTTACAGCCAGGCGCTTCAAGAACTCATAGGTTGTGATCATTGTTGTTGCAGACATAGACATTGAGACCCACCTTGGTCCTAAACCTCTGTAACAAGCCCCAAAGCCTCCTTCCCTCAACAAGCTCTTCACCGTCTGCATCACTGTCATTGCTCGTCTCCTCCCATTCTCTTCAGCGTCCAAGACCTGTAACCTTGTCTTGATTGTGTCTACAGGCATAGTTATCAAAGCCGAGCAACCACTTGCTGTCGCTGCACTCAGCGCTTGAACCACCACTGAGCCACCACCGTCTTGACGCTTGAGTTTAGACCAAATCGATCTTTGAGCTAAAGAGTAAGACGCCCACCAGACAGCATTTGAAGGTGCATAAGTCAAGATAGAGAGACCAAACCCTCTGTATAACCCTCTCGGTCCATCAGTGCAAAGAATCTTCCTAAAAGCATCAAACCCATTAGCGTATCTGCAAGAAGAGCTCAACGACACGTCACCTTGAACCATAAGCCGTTGGCTCACGACATCAACCGGCGTCCAGACAACCTGAGCAGCCACGGCAGAGGTCAAACCGGCTGCACCGTTGGCAACAGCCATAGATGTCGTGTCAGAGAAACCTAACCTAACGGCGGCGTGACCGACACTACTCTTGGTGATCTCTAGAGCCGTCATGTAGAGTGCACGAGCCGGGATGGTTCCGAGCAGAGACGTTCCAAAGCCCCTGTAGAAACCTCTTAGACCCTCGAGTCTAGCAATGGCGAGAGAGATGCTGGCGCAGGAGACACGGGTCGGAGAGACTTGCTGCCTTGTTTTGAGGACGAGGATAGGGTGAAGAGCTGTGGATACACCGGAGAAGAGAGCAGCGCCGAGGAAGAAGAATCTTTGTTTATCGAGCATTTGCCAGTCTATATCTTTTGGCATATGTACCTGAGAAGAAGAAGAAGAGGATGTTGCTTCTCTTTTCTCCTCTTTTATCAACGCACCTAAACTCATTGTTGAGCTAAATCTTTCCTTAAATAGATCAAAAACGCTCAAAAGCGACCTAAAGAGGTTTACCTAGTCAACTATATATAGTAAGTGAAGATCACTGTAAAAGTTAAGGACGAGAAAGAGAGATGAGTTATCTAAAACATGGATATATAAATCAGTAGAAGAAGAGAATCTCTGTGGATTCATCAGATTATAAAACTATGAACTCGATAGAGAATATATTATTTATAAAAATGGAGTGAGCCAAAACAATGGGTTGTGTTTTGGATAAACACACGACTCGATTAGTGACGGACTCAAAAAGGCTGCGAGAGAGAGAGAGAGAGAGAGAGAGGGTCATGGGTTTGGAAATGATTAGGAGACGTGGCTAATGTTTATTGGTTAGTGTTAGAGAAACTTGCCGCTTTTTTTTAAGGTTGCCTGAGAGGAGTTGGCTTCTGTCGGAACCGCCCACATGTTTTCATCATCCTATGGGTTAACATTTTTCTTTACTCTCTTTTTTTTTTTCTCCTAATACGACAGAGTCACATTTATTTTCTTGGTTGCCAGTTCAAGTTGTGTTTCTCAATTTAATTTCCGAGAAATAAATATTTTTACAATATACATGATTTTAAAACCAAAATGGTAAAAGGGTGATCATCAAAGTGATGAAAGAAAAAAGTTACTAGGTATTTTTTCCTTTTTTACTTTTCCAATGTCAATCATTCCTTTGTTGCAAAAATTCAATATGACAACATGAAGATCAAAACAAAAGTTTGATAAAACTATTAAACGTGAGAGATAAGAAACCTAATCTTCTGAGTTGGTTACTTGATAAGTGGAGTTTCACCTCATCCGCCCATTCCAAGCTCTAAAGAACACTTTAGGCCAAAGAAACGGATGACCCTGTCTGCGTCTTCTTCTACACTCTCTTTCAGGATCCTCAGACAAGTTCGAGTTCGAGTCCTCGAGTTTGCTTGTTGTTTTGGTGAACAAAGCGATGAAGAACCCTTCTTTGTCCTCCTCTGGATCCATCCTGAGTAAATGCTCAGCTGCAACAAGACAAAAAAAGCCCAAACATGATCATCAAACTTGTTTTTAGAAACCAAAAAACGGTAAAGGGTGGTGATGAATGATACTTACATCCTGCTAATACAGGGAGACCACGACGTTGCCACTGAGGGAAAGGAGTAGCGAGTTCGAAGCCCAAGGATGAAGCTAAAGGCAAAACAGATGAGACAACATCTTCGTTTTCTATCTGGTGGATGGAGCATGTGCTGTATACTACTCTCTCAACCTGTGGAACTATACAAAGTGCATAGGCATATGAGGATGAGTACTCTACTAATTCAAAACATACATGAGATGAGAAGTATGTAAAAAAACTTACAGGAGAGTGCATGAGCAAGAGCTTTCTTCTGGAAAACAGCGAGCTTGTGGAGTCTCATGGAGTCATAATTCTTGTTATCTACATAGAAAAAGTGTTGAGAAGGGAGAACCACACATATACGCAGGCACAAGAATGAGTTTAAAACCTGCTGAATGAGAAGGGAGAAGATGGTCCAAACGATCTGTAATGGTTCCAGAGCCAGAGCAAGAAGGATCCAATAATATAGCCCGAACCTGAGTTAATCAGCCACATGCAAGTATTAAGTGATCCTAAAAATAGATAGCCAAGCCACAGACTAAGTAAATGCCTTTACCTTTGCAAAAGAAGGATCTTCCGGATTTAGTCCCAGAAAATCACCATGAAAGACTTCAATATCTACACAGCTTGGGGTTAAGAAAAGCATATCATGTATACACACACTTGAGTCCATGTATATTCAAGTTACTTGGAACACAATTATCAAACCAAAAGCTGAAAGGGTTTTATGTAAAAGAAGGTAAGAGAAGGATACTGGTAGCACCAGACAGCTTAATAGTCTGTTCCAAACGCTTTACACGTTCTTCATTTAGCTCACACGCTATGATCTTTCCTTGTCCTTTCATAAGAGCAGCAAGATTAATAGTTTTGTTTCCTGGAGCTGAACATGCATCAATAACCTCCCCAACTTGGTTCTGGCTGCAGTGCGGCTGCTACCATTGCACTTCCCTTTCCCTATCATATCATTCCAAGTAGTAAATGTCAGTAAATTAAACATAAAAAAAATAAACAGAATTTACAAAAGATCATTCATCGTTTTACCTGCAAAAATATACGTCCGTTCTTAACCAAATGATGAGCATGCAAATGGCTGCCAGGTGGCATCACCAACAGGTCAGGAACTGTCTCATCTTTCTCCACCTATTTTCACATTGAACAAACAGAAAAAAAGTGAGAAAAATGGAATCATAGAAAGGACTGTTCAACACTTATACAAGATCCCAACTTCACTATAACTAGTTAGTGTAATACCTTATACAGTTTCACCAGCTCCTGCACTGCTGAATCTACATCCATCTTGAGTGTATTTCACACGAACATACCTTGGTTTCAAAGGACCTGCACCCAATTCATGAAAAATCAAGAGACAGAACAGCCAACAAGTTTATGCTTTAGTATATCTATTATTACCATTAACTTGAGAAAGACCTAACAGCTCATCAACAGTTTCAACTTTCTTCCTCACTAAAAGCGTGGCTAGACTTGAAACTAGAGCATCTTTTCGTTTCATGAGAAACTTCTCAGCATCGCCAATCAATGGAGGCTCCTGGATTCATTAGAAAGCTCACTTGAGCAAAAGAAAAAAAAAAAACATAGCTAGAGACAGTAGAGAGAAGCTCACAAAAGCTATTACCTTTCCGAAAAGGATGTCATAGCAAAATAATATAGACCAATGGCTCTTGTCTCTACAAAACCAAAAAAAAAAAAAAAAAAACCAAACTTTAGCATTGTGGGTAAGTGAAAGGAGTAAACTTTTATATCAATTACGATGAACCCAAAAAAGAATCAAACTTTAGCAATGAAAGTAGGTTAAAGCATCGAACTTTATAGAAATTACGATGAAACCCATTACCTTCCATTTGCTATTCAACACGTCAGCGATCTCAAGAACTTCTTTTATTACAGTAAGATCTGCAGACAAGACAAGACATGTCAGTTAGTTACTGTCTGAATATCAGAAAGAGAGGAAGAAGGAGTTGAGATTTACGTTTGAGCGTCTCGCAGACGAGAGCGAAGGTGCCGCGTTTGTTGCGGACGGAAGGTTTGAAGACGAGCGATTTTATGGAAGCGACGGCTCGACGCTCGGCGTCTCCTCTGAGGACGGTGCCGAGGACCTTGGCTGCTTCCCTTGACGCGTACAGAGATGATCTCTCGGCGCTGGAGAACTTCTGCTTAGCTGCAGCAGGAGGTTGGCGCGTGGCTTTTTTCGGCGCCGCGTTTGGTTTGCGACGCGCCATGGGAAACCTCTCTCTCAGTAGCGGAAGTAAAACCCTTTTGGTATGAAACCTTTCTCCAGCTCAATTAGCTCTTAAAAGTTAAAACCCACACCGCCACTTCCCGGTTTAAGAAAACCGGACTAAATGTTATGTACACCGCGAAGGTTTTTAATAACTTTCTCCTCAGCTTGTTGTAATACCCTAATGATAGGTGGCGATGGAGATGGCGATTCACGAAACAAAAGTGATTCACCCACGACAAACAAGGAGGAAGAGGCCCGCGGGAGAGGTTCAGAGAACGGAAGTTGATGGGCCGAGGCAAACAAATGGCGTGGAATCGGTGGAGACACTAGCAGTTGTGGAATCGTACTCCTCCGTTCTTGTGGAGGGATCTGCAAGCCCGAACCTGAACCCTCAGTTCGTGGTTAAGGATGGTGTAGCGGAATTGGAAGTCCCGGTAGAGCTGTTGGAGAACACAGAGCCTCTGTGGAAAAGCTGTGTAGTGGGTTACTTCATGAATGACGCTCAGCACATTGATTCGGTTTTTAATAACTTTCTCCTCAGGTTGTATAAATTGCAGTATATATTATTTTTAAAAAATAAAAAATAAATAGTATTTTAATAAGAATACTTTTAAAAATATGAAATACTATTTTAGCAAAATAATTGATTGGTAACATTTTTGACGTATAAATTGTAGTATGTATTAAATACACAATTAATAAAAATATTCAGATGAAAATAAAATATATTAATTTAAAAATTAAATTAAGATATTCAAATATATATATATGTATGTTCTACATATATAAAAATAATTTGTATACATAAGTTTTTAGTACCAAACAAAATTAATAATGGAAAATATAATTTTTCTGCAAATTTTTGGTTTACACATAGACAACTATGTTAAAAGTAAATATATTATATTAATTAATAAAACTAAACGTACTAAACTGTATGGACAAGTTTTGTCGATTGTTGAATTTGTCCAAAAAAAAAGAAAAAGATGTGGGCAGTTTTTAGAAAAACCAAATATTTTACAAACTCAAGTCTTAATACATGAGATTTTTGTTGATGTTGATTTTACATTTGATTTGTCATTTTTACAAAAGATATAACTCAAAATGATAACTCAACAATAATTAAGCACAACTCGAACTCAACTCTAAAAATACAAAAACTAATTCATGATTGGTAACATTTTTGATTTATATGTCTAACTCAAACTAAATCAATTGTAATGCATGTCACCAATCAAAGCCATAAAACCGATCATTATAGTTTATATGGGCCTCAATTAAACCGCGAAAACACGGCTTTTAAAATAACTGCCACCTCAGAAACCCTAGAGATTATAAGATCAGCACTCATTCGATCTCTACCTTAGCCTCCTTCTTCCCTCTAATTCGTTTCGCTACTCCGTCTCTGTCATGGTATCTCCCTCTTTAAGCAGATCTATGTTTCTTCTCTCTCTAGTCTTAACAATTATTTCGTATTTCTTATCACAGGCGACGAAGAAAGGACAATGTTCCGCCACAACCATCGTCAGAGCCGGCGAAATCCGGAGTTGGAAAGCAGAAGAAGAAGGTTCGTTTCCTATCAATTTCTTCTCATGATATATATATATATATATATATATATATATATATATATGTATATATAATATATATATATTCTCACCTCTTATCTCACGAGAGATTGATCTATAACTTTCGGACATAGCTGAGGTTTTTAATAGAATGTAGGTTTGGGCGTTCTGTTACC